>NC_034599.1:18563069-18564116 GCF_900095145.1 Mus pahari
AAAAAAAAAAAAAAAAAAAAAAAAAAAAAAAAAAAAAAAAAAAAAAAAAAAAAAAAAAAAAAAAAAAAAAAAACAACACATATATTTAAAAGCTTTATAATGTGCCCAAGACATCGTATTGTCTTAAAGGAGAGCAGTAGACATTATGCAAATCAGATGAGAATCACGTGAGCAAGCCTGGCTGGCCTAAACGGGAACGCAGTACCTGCTCGTGATAATAGCTTTCTTGTGTATGGCTTTACTTCCTTGAATGGCCTCAAGATTGATTGCTAGGTTTGCCCAGCAAAGCATTCCCTGAGTTATGAAGATGAAGGTAGGCTCTAGGGTGAGGAAAAGACTGCTGACACCTATATCCTGTGATCTGAGGAACCAGCAAGGCCAGCTTTCTCTGTTCTTTCCTCCCTTGAAGTTACGGTTTTAATGCCTAAAGATTTCCATGTTTAGCTTGTATCATTTAGATTGGGGCATTGCCTATATCAGGGTCATATTGTAATATAGTGCAACAATGAATTAATCACATGGTGTTATTGCATAGCTTGATTATTAACATAGGTCCTATATTAATGCTATATTAATTTTATAGACCAGTGTTGACAATGATGCCTGGCTGGCCAACAGTTGTTCAGCTCCCATTATGAAGCCAACTTCACAAGGAGGGGAGAAAGTAACTTCTCCACAGCTGAAGTTTTCAAAAGCCCAGGGTAGAAGAAGCTGATGTTGCCTTGAGGCTGATGTTGTCGCCTTGAGGCTGATGTCGCCTCGTATTGGAGCAATGAATGTACAGAGACAGGAGTCTGGGACTGGCTTAGCTTGGATCACATTGGTTTCCCATTTGCTAAAGTGTGCAGACAGACTGGCGAGTTTTATGACCAGCCAGTCCTCAGTGAAACCACATTTTGAGTGATATTTCCCAAAGAGGATGTTTGTCTTCTGGAAGATCATGTCCAGCACAGCTCTGGGCAAGCTGTCTAATTTATTTGACCTTTAGATAGCTTGAATAATGAAAGAGTTGAGTTAGATATTTTCTGAGGGTCCTTTCATGCCTCA
>NC_034599.1:18564127-18604127 GCF_900095145.1 Mus pahari
GGACAAAAATTCTAAGAATATATATATATATATATATATATATATATATATATATAATTTTAGAAATCCGTTTTGCGTCCAAGCAAAAAGAAGTAAAACCATGTTGCTGTCCTATTTGATGGGGAAACAGGCTCATAAAGCAAATCAAGTAGTCTTAAGAACATTGAGGGAAACAAATTAGGATGGGATGGCACATCAGTGGAACACTTTAGAATTCCCCCTTGGTGCATCTCACATTAGTGAAATCAGGTCCATTCAGTAATCAGCACTGACCAGCCCAATTGGTACAAGCTACTATCAATTAGCCTAGGGCTGATGGAGTAGCTTTGATGGCTTAAGTGTTGGTGATCCAAGATTTATTCTTTTACTGCCTTCTGATTGATGGTGGGGCTGTTAATGAATACGGTTATTATCTTTATAATGAGAGATTACTGGAAAGTGCAGCTCTGGGAAGGAAAGGAATTCACATTGAAGAGACTGCTTTTTGGCAGAGATTATCGGGAGATAAAACCCAGCAGGGATTGTTTCTTACTTTCAGAGATGCTTGATCCCCAGAGGGGACAGTGGTCAAGTACATCACTTTTTAAGATTTCTCTAAATACATATTTATACCACACAATCAATGAAGCCTAGAAAGCCAGCGTTTTATTTTTTAATAAGACTTACATTAATTGTAAGTTCTGGGCATCTATAACTATCTCCAAGGTCTCATTTGAGTAAATTATCAGTGTAATACAGAACAATTGAGGACCAAAGGGGAAACCAATCTTTGATTAAGAAATAAAAGGCTGCATAATTCAGAAGTCTTCATATACATGTCAGTGAATAAAGATATCCTTCACAAATAAATATAAATATTAAAATGAGCACTGAAAAATTAGTTATAGCAACACAAAGCTGGAAATCAAAGATTGTTAAGAGGAGCTATGTCAACATCAGTAAGATTGCATAGTTATTAAGAAGTAACACTGTAACAAATAAAAATAGCAAAACCTCCAAATATGTGCATATACTTTGGAGGCAGCCTGCCTGGTTCCTTAATTCTTATATGACCTTGGACAATGTTTTTATCTTTAGTGTTAAGTTTTACTCAGATATAAAATAGCATGATTATAGTATCTGTTCTGTATGCTTTTTAGGTGGGTTTAATAAAATACACACACACACACACACACACACACACACACACACAGAGAGAGAGAGAGAGAGAGAGAGAGAGAGAGAGAGAGTCAGGAACCAAAATATAAATATAAAACTTTTCTATAAATACAAAACTTTCCTTATCATTTTCTATCCCTATCTGGCTAATTGCTATGTTAATTTGATATCAAAGAAAATATTATATAAGACTGTTTATTTAAAAGTTTAAAAATTAAGCTGAGCAGTAGTGGTTCACACCTTTAATCCAGCATCTTGGAGGCAGAGGGAGGTGGATCTTTGAGTTATAGGACAGCCAGGGTTACACAGATAAACCTTATCTCAAAAACAAAACAAAATAAAACAAAACAAAAATAAAGTTTAAAAATCCTAAATTTGGGGTAAAATGCAGGTGGTATGTGCCTTTGTGTAAAATGTGTATGTCCACGCCCATGTGGGTACATGCAAAGGCCAGAAGTTGACACCAAATATCTTCTATCACTGTCTCCTTTTTTTTTTTTTTTTTGAGACAAGGTCTCTTGCTGAATCTGAGGCTTGCCATTTCACCTAGACTGTTTGTCAGCAAGTGTCCAAAAACTGCCTGGTCAACTCTCCCAGAGGTGTGTTATAGATTCACTAATCTGGTGCTGTCACCAGTTCTTAATGTGGATCTAGGATCAGAACGTGATATAGGATCAGAACGCGGTTCTCATAACTTTTACCCACTGAGCCATCTTCCCAAATCCAGGACGCTATTTCATGTTGCAAAGGTAGAAATGTGATTTTTTTTTTTAAATTTTAGACTTCTTTGTTTATTTTATGTATTTGAGTGTTTTGCCTCTCTGTCTGTCTGTGTACCTTGACCTTACCTGATATCCATGGAGTTCAGGAAGGTATTGGATTGCCTGGAACTAGAATTACAAATGGATGTGAGCCATCATGTGAGTGGTGTTTATCAAACCCAGGTCCTCGGAAAGAGCAGCTAGTGCTCTTAACTGCCGAGCCATCTCTCTAGCCCTGAGAAGCTAGAATTCCATACCCATTAACAGTTCCAAGATACTCCCTGCCACAGACTCTGCAGCCTCCATTCTGTGCCCAATTCTATGATTTCGTTCTTACGAAAGAGCCTTGCCTTATGGCCTTTGCATGCACCCACATGGCATTGACATTTACACACACACACACACACACACACACACACACACACACACACACACACAATCTTCGGCCTTTGCATGTACCCACATATAACAGTACATGTTATGGGGAAGTTAGTTTTTTTCTACTTAGAATAATGTCTTGTGTTTTATCCACATAGTAGCATAAAACAAACGTTTGTTTGTTTAAAACTTGTGTAGCATCCAATGGTATGCATACATAGTGTTGTGCACACACCAAACTACATATATGCTGTGCCATGCACACGCTGTGTTATACACACTATGTTTTGTTTATCATTCACCCTTGTTGGATATTGGCTTACTATCACCTCTTGGCAATTGTAAATAACAATACCAACACAGCTTTGTAAATATCAAGACTATTTATTTAAAATAAAGAGCATCACTCTGGGGCGATTTACACTGACTGGGTAAGAAGGCTTACTGACCAAGTGTGATGACTTGGTTTCACATTCCAGCACTTAAATAAAAAGCCAGGGTTGGCCTTGTATTCCTGTGACCTTAGTGGGAGAGAAAGAGTCAGGTGGATCATAGGAACTGATTGCAAGCTTAGCTAATGTGCAGGGGTACTGAGGAACCCTATATGAGGAGAAAATAGTGATAGGGAAGGACGCCCTCTGTCCAGTCTTTACACACATATACATGGGTGGCTCATTTGTACACATGTTCATATGCACACACAACACAAATAAAAAAACCTAACTAACAAGAAATAGACCATGGTAGATATGCATTTTCTCTCATTCAGGTGAGCTAGGGGCTAAACCTACATTATATTTCATGGCATCAGGTCTAATCTTCTTCTCATCTATATTATATTCCTTGGGCTTTTTCCCTCTCAACAGAAGATGGTTGTTGAAGTCTCAAATACTTATTATAGATGGATTCCCACCATCAGGAGGAAGTAAAGACAGGCGAACATGTCTGTCCTTTAACAACACTTTATATTGCTGCCTCCTCTTTGGTTAGAAGTTAATCACGGGAACAGTATAAGTTAGGACGATTCGTATGACTACATGAAAGACTAAAAAAAAAAGTGATCTATACTGTTCATAACTCAGAAGCACTGCATACATTACAGGTTCTATATTAAGGAAGAAAGGAAGAGCAGAAATTGAGACGTGGCCTGGGCTTGCACACACTGAGTAGCAATCTGGGGTACACATCCCCCGTTAGCAATGTTGGACCATTCTCTCTATGTCTATAGCCAACAGCGGCTGGAGATAGTGTTTCTCTCTCCTCTGTTGATGTTTGCTACAAGGAAGACTGACGGGATGCAGTTAGTGAAGCATAGACCAACAGGAGAGAAGTATTAGTTTGGTATCCTGATTCCCTGGGTTGGGCCAAAGTCTCTTGTCAGTTCCTTACTTCTTCAAGATGGAGTTACAGTTTTTGGTGTCGATAAAGCTTGCAAGGCAAGTTCCAGGCAAAAAGTAGAGTAGGAGGACTCTTTCTCAAAGCAAGTCCCTGGCAGTGTATCCATATGTGGGAGTATTTTAGGGGTTAAAAAAAAATACAAGTCTTCGGATGACACTAAATTTATTTTGTTTGCCAAACTGGTAAATGTGTGACCTTTAATGGCACTGATTTAGCTCATAGGCATTTCCGTGAGCAGGCACTGTGTGTCCCAGCACATCTTTCTACGTCATCTATAATGAGGCTCCATTATGCTGGAGGCAAAGGTGAACATGGGGGTTGCAATGGGTCAGGGCCAGGTGGCAAAGGAATAGCATTTATTACAGTATCGATTCAAACTGAAATAAAACAAGTAGGCAAAGCAATGGTTTTGTTATTTCAGGGCCGTCGGTGTTTTTAAAAGTTCTGGTATTATCAGTTTATCCTAAAGCATTGCTTTGTATATGGACACGTTGTGAAGGATGCAGTTCTTAGGGTGACAAGATATGGGGGAAATGCTTCTGTGCAAAAGGATCAGGCTAATGATCAAATGATCGAGTTTTAATCATGCTCTTGTCATGGACCCCACTGTCTCTGTCTTTAGAAAAAAAAAAAGTGATTTCAAAGCCTCTGACATTTGGGAGTGACAGGAAATCCTACTGCTATAATCTACAGGACAACTCATGGCTTCCATGGGTCCCAGCCACTCTGAAAGATGAGAAACAAAGCACTCCAGTGGGCAACCTAGATATCAGCACCGTCCCTAAATATTGTAGTCAGATGACCTAAGAATAAATTCACCGTTCCTCTAGGGACACATGGGAGTGTCCAGGATTTTTATGGTGTCACACAACTCATATATTTGGGTCCAGTTCAGTTCCATAAATATTTGAGTAACTATTGTGCCAGCTCCATAACTTTCATTTGCATCATATCTGAAATATCCCATGGCCTCTTCCTGTAATTCCCATGACTCATCATCTAAGAAGGCAGAGCATCTGTAATGAGAAGTGCCATGCTCACCAGCGGGCAGAGGCCTGCTAATGGGCTCTACCACTCTCAAGCCCTGTGGCCCTGGCATACCATGTCTCTCCTAGCTCTTAGCCTTTTCACCCTTTGACCACAGCGCCTCCTGTGTGTCAGGCAACTGCTCTGCCACTGAGCCACTCTGACAGCCTAGACAGTTCACTTTCAAGGTGTGTTCTCCAAGAGCTTCAGTGCTTTAAAACCAAACCAAACCAAACCAAACCAAACCAAACCAAACCAAAACAAACCAAACCAAACCAAACCGTGTCAGGAGCATTTTCAATTTTATCCTAGCAAGACTCAGATGGCTATCAATAAAGAGGTTGAGAAGTAATAAATCTGTGGACACAATCCATGCCACTGTTCCAAAACCTTTTGGAGATATAAAAATGATACTTTCCAAAGTTACCAAATATCCAGAGCGTTGACCATGCCTGCAAAAACAGCCTCTCTTCTAAGGAAATGTGCCCTGGGCTGGTCACGTTCTCCACAGTCTCCAAGTTTGCCTCATTAGGGCCTTTGCAGATCAGTCCTTCACCGGTTCCAGTTTATCCAGGCAGGTGCCACCCGTGAGTGCAACCCTCCTACACTTACGGACAATTAGTGTTTGCTATCACAGGCTCTTTTGTTCACTTTGGACAGGTCTGTTTCCTCTGTTGTGGAGAAGGCGAGCTGATTACTGGAAGTAGCTTGAAACTCCTGAATTGCATGTCGAGTGAATTTTTTTCAGTGGGAATTGAAGCCGTGATTTGAGAGGTGTGAGAACGCCTTAAGACATATCTCCTGTTACATGTATGTGGCCAGGTCACATGCTTATTTCATGGAGCAAGGAATGAGACTTTGTAGATCTGGGCCTAGGCTAGGCCCTGAGTTTGGGCTCCATTACCTCCTTACCCATAAACAATGTCAAAAGTCAAGTCAAACATATCTACCCTACCTTTTCTTCTTCTTTGGATTCTAGCCAATATTTGGGACTTTGATAGCTACTTCGTTCCTCCTCCTCCTCCTCCTCCTTCTTCTTCTTCTTCTTCTTCTTCTGCTTCCCCCCTCTTTCCCTCCCCCGCCCGACTCTCTTCTTCTCTTCTTGTGTGACCCTGGAATACGTCAGCTTGGCTAAGGGACCAGTTGGCAGCTGAGAGAGTTTGCTACTCTGAAGTAACAACAATACCAATAGTTGCATGGGGGTTGCAGGAGTCCCTGGTGAGCCTTTGGGGTCAGCTTGCTCTTTCTGAAGGGGAGGTCATTGTGAGATGTGATACAGGAAGACCTGAGTTTCCAGAGGCTTCTGTCCACCTTCTCATTCACGATTTCAAGGCTGGTGAAAAGGTTTCCCAGTTTTTCCCTAGCCACCCATGGTATAGAAATGCCACACACACAGGGAGTAGAAGTCCCCACCCCCTAAAATTAGTCACGCACACTGAGGAGACAGGCCAAGGGAGGCAGGTCAGAGGGGCAGGCATGCTCTTCAGGTGCCTTACAGTTTTGTAGTGCACATGTAGCCAGGTCTACAGACGTCTGAGGGGACACTGGGTCTCCTAGGGTCTCCAACATTCATGTTCCTTACCTGAATCACAATGGACACATTTATCTGGAAACTTCATTGAAGGAGAATCATTCTAGATAGCGGGACAGTGGTTCCTACTGAATGTACTTTTCTGTGGAAATTATTCTTTCTTAACTTTTAGGCTTTTTTCTAATTAGTTCTTATGGGAAGTAAATCTCTCTCTCTCTCTCTCTCTCTCTCTCTCTCTCTCTCTCTCTCTCTCTCTCTCTGTATATACAGTTTGACATTTCTGTAGACTCAGGGAGTCAGCAAAACATTCAATCAACACTTTGACTTTCAAGGCATCTAGCCATGGTGTTATTTGGGGGGGCGGGGAAACATGCAACCACATTGTCTCTTGTCTCTTTTAATTTAAATTTTACGCAAAATCTGTTTTGAGAGGGAAACGGAGCCATGCTAAGCTAATGCTGCTTTCCTTCCTCCCACTTGTCCACGTCACAGAGATGTGGTCCTTGTGTTGGGATGTTGGCCACGTTGCACCCACTAAAAGCACCCTATTAATCGCTAGAAAATAACAAATGAGCATGCGGACCGCAGGCAGGGGCAGGTAAATGTGGTGAAGGACTGTCAAAGGAGTTTGTCACTACAGCTACAAATGCTACCTAAAACTGGCCAGAGACTAGGGGAAAACTAGGCTTGTTAGCAATTGGAGTTTGGATCCACAAGGCGCTTCAGGGACTAATGTGGGGTGGGCACCTGCCGGCCATTCTTAGGGTGGGAGCATGTGCTCACAGTAGGCTCCAAAGAAGGCTAGCTGATCATTGGTTCCAAGCACCTTTCACTCTCACTTGGCACCTTCCCAATGTAGTTATAAAAACTCTCCTTTCTAGATTAGCACCCCTTTTGAGTAGAGCCAGCCACTGTTTGGCGGGTACATGTAGGGCGGGGGCGGGGAGTGAGGGTGGGGGACGTGGGAGGGATGCTGGGACTCAGCGGGTACCGGCTGGCGGGGCGAGGGTATCAAAGACCGAGACTGGGGGACATCAGGGCCGCCCAAGCAAGAAGCGCTGCAGGGTAGCGGCTGCCACCGCGTGCCCTGCTGGGCGGCCGCCAGGAAGGCGGCCTGCGTGGAGATTAGCTGCAGCGGTCCCTCCCTGGCCCGCGAGTGAATGAATGATTAGTCTAACGCACCTCCCTGTCCCGGGCAGCTCCTGCTGGGAAGGGCGGAGTCTGAGCCACCGATCCACGCTTTAAGGGAGAAAGGCTCAGGACGTGCGTGCATTAGCCGACCCTTTCTGTCGCTCCAACTTCTGTCCTCCCTAATGTCAGGCCCACAGAGGCATAAGCACAGAAGACTGATCTCCAAGTTCACTCGCCCCTCTGTCCCCTCAGCCTCGTGAGTCCCCTGCCTTTGCCCGAGGAAGTCAAAGGGCTGTGGAAAGTTGAGGGACCCTCTTGCATTCGATCCGTGTCTCCTTCCAAAGCTGGGGCAGCGGGAGGCGCCGGGTCTTCTGCTCCGGGCGCTAGCGGGTAGTGGCATCCCTGCTGGGGGCGGCTCCTCTGCGCGGGAGGAGGCGGTGCGCCGGGCTCTGGAGACGCGCCTTCCAGGCTCCGGCAGCGCCCCGGGGCCGGTGGCCGGGGCTGGGCTAGACCGCCTGGCTGGGCGTTCGCGTGCGCCGCTGTCGCTCCTAAGCCGGCACAGCTCCGGCGCCGGGATCGTAGTCCCTCGTGCGACCCTGCGGATTCCGCACAGAGCCCAGTACGCCCCTGGGTCCCGCACGGAGCAAGCGCGCGGGCCGGACACCGCGCCCGGAGGCCGGGTCGGAGCTGCGCGTGCGGGAGCCGGAGCTCAGCTGGGCTGCAGAGCTGCGAGCGCACTCGGCAGCCGCCTCCGCTGCCGCCGCTCGCCAGATCTCGCCGCTCAGCCACCCCTCCTCCCGGCCCAGCTCTGGCGCGGAGGGGCTGACGGCTAACCCGCAGCGAGCAACTCCCTTAGAAAAAAGCCGCCGCATTGGCCGAGGCTGGCCGCAGGACCCCTCCTCCCGGGGCGCCCCCACTCCTCCCCCGCCGCTCCGGGCGCCCGCCTCTCTCAGCCGACTGTCTCCCGGCACGCCGGCCCACAGCCCTTTTGACTGCGAGCAGCGGCTGCCGAGCAGAGGCGGCGACGCGGGACCTGCAGTCGCCCGGGATTCCCTCCAGGTGACGATGCTCTGGTTCTTCAGCGTCAGGGCTCTGGCTGAGCGTCCTTGCCGACGCTCGCCTGGGATTACCTGCTGCGTCTTGCTGCTGCTCAATTGCTCCGGGGTCCCCATGTCTCTGGCTTCCTCCTTCCTGACAGGTAGGGGGGTGGGGGCGGGAGGGTCCAGTCCTCCGGGACTCTGGGGTGGTTTCTTGGGAGAAGAGGCACTGGCAGACCCGGGGATGAGAGGACGGGGAACTCGCACCTTGCCTGCCCCTCGCGGGCGGTGGGGATGCGGAGAATCCTAGAGAAAAGGGATGGGAAGGCTATGACGAGGTAGAGAGATGGGGGACTGAGAGACTGCTACCTTTGACAGAGCGATAATAGGCACCCTGGTATATGAAGTTGGGAAATTCCTTGATTTATATTTAATCTTTTCCCCAATTCTTGTTTTAATGGTGACCACTCTTGTGCAATTAAGGAAAAGACCGCGCCGTTTCCCGCACATTCTCTTTTCTCAACACCATAGGATTCCAATAAATCCACTGTGCTAGGCAGCATCTTTAAAACATGACTTTCCAGACCTTGAATGTAAAGAAGCGGTCGTATTTTTAAAGGTTACTAATAGCATGATATGATAATTACACGTTTTCAGGCAGGTGAAGACCTCGGCTTCTATTTTGAAGGACATGCTTTACTGACACCTGGTGCAGAAAAGAGAATATTTCTAAGAGGAAAGAGATTGCACTTCAAAAAGTGATTGCATTTCAACCCACAACAGTTGGCGGATCCACCTGAAAGGCCCGTTCTTTGACACAGTCCTGAATTTCGTTCAAATTTAAAATCTTCCCTAATGCCTAGTTTGGTGTGTTAGTCCGTGTGCAGTTGAGATGTCTTTTAGAGCACTAGTGGTATTAAATATGTGCTTAAACCAACTGAAAACAGAAAACCGATCCATATACCGAAGTATTGACTGAAAAAAATGTGTTAAGTAAAACTATTTAAAATAGATTTGGGGAAATTTGTTTGTGGTGCATTTGAAACACTATATATTTCCAATTACTAGCTTAAGAAGGTAAGGTTTTATAATAACGCCATTAAGCAAAATTTAAATTTAAAAGTATTTTTATCTTCATTTCAGGGTCTGTTGCAAAATGTGAAAATGAAGGGGAGGTCCTCCAAATTCCATTTATCACAGACAACCCTTGCATAATGTGTGTGTGTTTGGTAAGTGTACGGGTCAGGTAAAATAAACTTAACTGCTGTCATGGACAAGGTTCATTTGTCAAACCTGACAGAATAGCTGTCTTAAAATTGGTTTTGATCATTACCAAATTGCATATTGCTTAAGCATCAAATTCAGTTGCATTTTCTAGTTTTATGGATTTGGGCAATTTCAAATATCTTATCAGGCTGAGAATTCTTATCTTTGACTTCACTGTTGTACAAGTGAACTTGAGATGGACTTTGTACAACATTGTTTTGGGAAAAGCTGCAGTTTGGAATGCGTGCTGCTACAATGAAGTCATAGATATCATGACCACTCAGTTTTCTACACGGGTTCTATCTTCCCGGCTCAGCAGGGAAATGGTGAATAGCATTTTAGATACAGAGGTCAAGGATAAGATATGGGAGAAGGGAGGAGATGGCTGCCATAAAGGACAAACCCAGGACAAGCTGTCATCTTGGATTGATTTCTTGAACTTCTTGGCCTGCTGTGGCTGAAGCTCTGTTAAACAAGCTTCTTTTCTGGTTAGGAAGCTCTCAGGTCAGGAGGAGGGATCCCTCCTTAACGGAGAGTGTCATTTGGCTATGAGATTCTTAGCACTAGTGCCAGTGGCTAGTGGATTATTTTAGCTTAAGCTACTGAGATACTTCTGATAGACACTTGGAGAAGATGAAGTTGTACTAAAAAAGACTTTCTGAAAGACATACAGTTCCACAAAGAGTATTATTTTTGCTGGAGAGTGTTCCACATGCCATTTACTTTTGGCAAACCTTGGTTAAAATCACGCATCATAAAATCCAGTTGGAAGTGCTCTAAGGCCTTCAAGGGCAGACTCCTGCCGTGATGGGTGGATGAAGGCTTATTATCCCAATCAGCATACAGAACTACAGGGTCTCTATCTCTATTCAGACAAAAGCTGCGCTATCTGTTTATGAAGGACTCAGACTCCTTTGTCACAAGAGATGAGGTCAATGTTAAGAAGTGATAAATGAGACTGTGCTTGCATCAAATGATTATCAGGCTCTGGACTAAAACAATCAACAGAAGCAAATAAAAATGTTTTTCATTGGCTGAGATGATAAGCATTAAAGTCTAAAAAAAAGTGCACTTTTGTGTCTATGAGCTGCTATGTTAACCATCTTTACTAAAGAACTTGCTGGAAATAAGTTCTGAGTTTAAAATTTGCCTTAGTTACAGATTCAGCAAGTATAGCATGCGAATGTAGTCTTACCCTCCCTTTATCAGCACTATGGGAATAAGTAGTTTTATTCCATTCTTAGCATGTTAGCAGAAATTATCCCAAGTGATATTTCAATATCCCGAGAGCTCTACATGTGCACAGTTGTTTTTCTCTTTGGTGATGCTATTGTTTGTGAAGTTTAAATGTGTGTTTTGATTTTTTTGTGCAATATTACCAAGTGATATTATGAAATGCTTCCCACATAACATTTTCCCTTTCTAGCAGTCTTTACCCCACAATAGATAGAGCCTTTCTTTCACTGTGGAGACTTAGTAATATGGAAATTGATATCAGAGTTATTTATTATACGATGTCTAAAGGTGTCGGTTAAGTTCTTAAGGGCAGAATGAACTCTTAGAGGCACCCATAGAGGACAAGTCTGCTAAGACTGTCAGTCTTTCCTTGGGGTCCCACCAGTGACTCTCACTCATTCCTTCACACCCCCCTTCACTGATCTCCCACTGATATCTGGCCATGACCTTGACAGACCTTTGGGAAAATGGGCCCACATTCCCTATTGCTTCTCATCCACTTGGACAGGCTTAGTAAAACCGAGTAAGACTAGGCAGTGAGCATTTCCCTCTGTTTCCACCCCTGTAAGTTTCTAGGGGGCCTGAAGAACCCCATGAATTTCTTGCTGGCTACCAGCAAGAAACATACGAGGAGACTGCTTGGCGTTTTTTTGCACTTAGGTTGGGAAAGAGAGCTGTTTAGTAAATTGATAGTATTTACAAGCAAACCTTTCCGCGATACTGTTTCTTTGCCAAGCAGTTTTCTAAGCCTGCATTATTTAAGTCGATCCCCATAAAAACCCTGTGAGGGTTTTCAGTCCTTTTTGAAGATGAGCTTTAAGAAATTATGTAGCTTGTGAAGGTCATACATTATCTGTACACCAGGTAGTATTTTATTTATGAAAATTACTGAGCTGTCACTTGGGTCTGAGACAGACAGGGCTGTCTGTTTGTCTGTGGAGCACACAGACATAACTAGGAAGGTGGAGTACTTGTTAAGCTAAGGGATGAGAAAAACGGAGAAAGTCTGTTGAAATTTCTGTACCTTCAGGCCTTCCCTGAATGATTTTGTTTTGTTCCTTTGAGCTTTTCAGAGCTCAGTTAGAAGTTGTTAGTCACACTGCATGGAAGGAAAATCCTTTATGATTTCAGCAGGGAGCGTTGGGCTTGGGTGAGGTTTACATATGAATATTGGAAGATATGAGATTTTGGATTAGGGACACAGGGATAGTAAGTTTGGGCTGGTCCAGCTTTTTTGGAATAAAGTAGTTAAGGCTGGGCGTAAGCGCATATCCTATTTCATAACATGTATTAAAAAAAAAAATAACCTTCAATGTATGCTTAAAAAAGACGAAAGAAGTCAAAGTTGGAGGGAGTCAGCTGCACAAAGTCCTGAGAGAAATTACAGTGTCGGAACCTGAAAAACTCCAAACGCCAGGAAGTCTATGCAGCCTGATTTAACTTTTAAGATTCAGAGTAGCTGAGATAGAGATTGCACAAACACACTCCTGTAGAGACTCCGAGGACAGCAGTGAGTGCAGTGGCCACAGTGATCAGAAATGCATCATGGCAGCCTCATTTATCAGTTAGTTGCATAGGCTGGAGCATCCTGCCAGGACCAAGAACAATTGGAATGTCTTCTAAATGTGGGTGGGCCCTGTGTCTTCAGAGGGGATGTGAAAAGTGAGACCAGGTACTGGGCCCTGGGATCTAGATAGGCAATTTACTTAAAAAAAAAAAAAAAAAAAAAAAAAAAAAGTGTGTGTGCTTTACTGTGAAGAGCACAGCAGATGTTCTCCTACCTTCTGATCATTATTGGGACCGAGGAACCTCACACTGTTTTGTTTCATGAAATCCCCCTGCTAGCGCTAGTTTTCCAACAATGCCCAGGACGCATGCCTGCCTGTCTTGCAGCTCTCTGCCCCATGGGCACCTCCAGTCCCATCAAGTACAGGAGGAGGGGTGCCCCCTTTCCTCCGTCTTCTCCCACCTCTCTCTCTCTCTCTGCAGCGGAGGAAGTGGTGGGAGCCAGTGAGTTCTGCCCAGGACTGGAAACCTGAGATAACTTTGGAGGCTGGGACACTGAAAGCCAGAAGTTAGGGCTTAGTTTGGCGTACATTTTGTTCAGCAAAAAACATTATTCCTGAGGTTGAAATTTCCTCTTTTAAATCCAGAGGTGCAATGCAGAAGTGGGCCGACCCTCATAAAAAGCCATGCGAATTCCCTGTTACAAGAAGCGGGCCCCACCTATCTTGAGCTGGCTGAACAGCTTAACAGAGCGGACCTTGTCTGCTGTCCTCCACTTTCGTAATCACAGAAATCCTCTATCACCCAGGAGCAGCTCCAGCCTTTCAACTGCCTTTGCCTTCGGCTCTACAAAGCCCTTGTTTCCTTCGGCTCACACTGTGACTGCCTGGCGTAGGGACCGCGCCCATCAGATGCCTCTTCAGTTGCAGCAGGATTTGAATCCTGTACCAGGGAGGGTGTGCTCAGATGTGCAGTAGCCTTTGAGATACAGACATTGGGCTTACCATGTGCTTGTGCGTGTAGACCTTTCTCAAAAAAAAAAAAATGTCTCCTGTCATTTCAGAAGTCATCTGACTTATTTATATTTATTGTCGCTGCCTTTTGGGCAATGTCGGCCGACTGCCCTTCAATACAACAGTTTTGAGGAAACGTTACTTAGATGGTTGTGTTGGCATGGTTTTGAGGCAGAACTGGATGTGAAGTCAATGTGCTGCCTAGTTAGGCAATCGGCTTCTGCTGGCAAGTCCCCTGGGATGACTTTATTATTTTTTTTACTGCTATTACTTGTTGGTATTATTGTTGGTGTTGTTCTTTAAATTATTATTATTATTATTTTCATGTATGAAATAGTCTATAGAGGTATGTCAGAATAAAATTAAAAAAATTTTAAAAAAGCTGACAGGGAAGAGATGCCGTTGTGATGTCAAATCCACCCTTCTCTGTGAACCAACTCGGTTACATCAGTATGACTGGTCATGGCTGCTCCTTATTGGTCCAGTGTTCTGTGGGCCCTGGTGTGAGTTTTCCCCTTGCTCTCTATTAAATATTAAGAAAAACTTTCCATGGGAGTGGGGCCTCCTTTCTCGTAGGGCATTTACATCCCCATGCCTGTGGGGGTCACCTCCACTTGTACTTTCATTGGCAGAGATGGGGTTGAGCTGTGGTGCTCTGTACTTCTGGAAAAACTGCCTAGTGGTCTGGCATCATGGGGATTTTCCTGGCCGGTCTTGTGGAAGTCTCGACCCGGCTCCAGACCTAAGTGCGCCCGCCTTTGCTGCTCACTTAGTCATTGCTCCCCTCCCCCAGCCCTAGCCCCCTTGAATGCAGCTTGGCCTTCACCTAGTGCATAACAGCAGCCCACATTTCAAGGAAAGAGAATAACTCTGAGAGCAGCGTGTGTGCCTCAGTCTACACTGAATGAGCATGGGAGAATAGAAGTCAGCCAGGCAGGGGGCAGGAAAAATAAAACCAGTTAATAAATGTCCATTGGGTAAGTAGAGGGTCTCAGCTCTTCACTCTCTTTGTGGCCCTCTGTGTGGCTGGTGGTGTAAGATCCTTTGTGATTAAAGCGAGCTAGCATAGCATGGCAGCCTCCCAGCCTCTTCTTTATGGAGATCAGGTGTGCTACCCTTAGTGCAGATCATCAAGTGACCTGGGTATGTGTTTGGAGACCTGTTGATCCCTAGTTCTACTTTTATAGAACATTGCTCAAGGCGCTAGGAGGAGCAGGCTATAAATTCAGTCACATGGCACTTTTCTTCCTCCATACCTCTACCTGTTTCTATTTCGTTTCATTATTTCCAGCCTGATCCATGTTTAAGTCATTATGCTGCTTGGATGTCTTGAGAAGACCAAGCTCAATGAGACAGGCATAGATGCATAATAAGGATTTATAAGTTGGGATCGAGTCCATTGGGCCCATGAGTCCACCTACTTGGGGGTTTTAGGCAGGACGGCCCTAAGTTTAAGGTTACTATGGGTGGCTTAGTGATATGAGACCTTCAAAACAAAAAAGCCATTTTTTAAAGGGTTTGAAGTATATAGCTCAGTGTTTGAGTGCGTGCCTAGGATGTGTGGGGTTCTAAGTTCAATAATACCTGGTACAATAAAATCATAAACAGAAAACAATAAAAACATAAAGAAGAAACAACAAAACCAGAAAGGTTTACAAGAATGATAGAAAACCTTCATGAGAGACTCCAACACACTTAGGTTATAGACAAAATTGCATGACCATGTGGAGACCTTGATGGAGGCGGGGGCAGGGGAACATGGTCTAGGCAAAGCATTGCAGTAGATAGAAGAGTGTGTGCCTGGATTGTGTGAAGAGCTAGTCCAAGGCTCCCAAGGCTCTGATGGACCTGAAGGTAAGAGCTCTAAAGGAGCCAGCCTGGGAGCCCTCGAATGTCATAATGAGGAAAATTGTCCCATGCATATCACTTGTGTCAGAAGGAGTCATTTAATATTCTTTCAGGCCACATGAAACAATAAGATGTGTTGTTTAAATGCCTCTAGGAGCTATTGTGGCAGATGTTTAGAGTGGAGAGGCCAGAGTTTGGAAAACAAACTGCAGACACGTGGTGTGGTCAGGTGGCAGCAAGCAGCCCACAGCAGGGTGTGCAGTGGGGATGCAACCACGGGTGGGGTGGTAAGTCAGTGTTTGGAAGAATACTTGGAACAGTGCCCTGCAAGGTAACACATGGGAGTGCAGTTCCTGGTGAATGGCATGTAGGGTGTCACTGCCACACAGCCACAATGCCAGCATTCAGCAGTGCTGCTAGGATGGAAAGTGGTCGATTCTCAAATACCCCATGGAGAACCTTTTTGGTGCCAGTCCCTTTTCACACTTACAGAGATGCAATTCTCTCTTTTACTGTGTTATTCCTTGGGCAAATTGTTTGTCATAGCAATGTGCACAGCTGCAGTTGCCATCAGAGGCCAGGGCTGTTGCATCCCTTGGAGCTGGAGTGGCAGACAGATGTGAGACACTGCATGGTTGCTGAGAACTGAACTCTGGTCCTCTGGAAAAGCAGCAAGGACTCCCAACCGCTGAGCTCACCCTCGGGTAGCTCACCTTTAAAAGGTTTCACTGATGTGCTAAGATACTAGGAACTGTCTACTGCAAAGAGGCATTTTGAAAATGCACTGTAGGTTCTTAAAATGTGCATCTGGCTCTGTAGAGAGATAAGGGATGGGTGGAGAATAACAATCTGGTTGACTGTCTTCATAGAAAACAACCTGAAACATATACGTGGGATTTGGGTAAAGATTTTAAAACCTGAGTCTGCATTAACAAGGAGGGTCAACTGGATAGAAAGATGCATAAGGGTTCCTCGTGAAGTAGATTACAGCTATGGAGGCACAAAGAGAACACGGAAGGCAGACAAAGACCCACGCTGCAAAACACTAAAGAAGTTGTCAGTGATGATTTAAGGGGAATTACGAAGCAGGAACTTTGTACTCATCACTTTGGAGTGTCTGAAACAAGAAATGGTCCTCACCTGCCTGAGAACTGCTGTGCGTTTGCACAGGATTGTATTGACCATACTCGGGACTGGCGCTGTTGTCAATCATCCAAAGCCAAGATTGCCATGGGGATTTTGAAAAAATAATGCAAAGATCACAAAGTTTTTCCAGCTTTGATTTTTTAAAAAAGATCTTAGCAAAAGTGAATACATAAATACCACATGAAAATTTAAAAGGTACCAAGACAAAACTAATTTCATGGGCAGAAGTAATATACCTTTTAAGCGTGTTTTTGGAATGTTTTTATGGTTAAATGCAGAATGGATCAGGCCACACGGAGGCATATTTCTTTTATTAGGAATATGAACAACAATATAAAAGAGTCTGAGTAATATTAAAACTTACTATTATAAACATTTAAGTTTGCTCTATTAAACTGTTAATGGCGCTTTAAAAATATTATGATATGATTTAATATCTTAAAATCTGTCTTCAAGTAAAAATACATTCTTTTCTCACAAAAATTGAAATGTCCATTTTTTCTTTTCTTTCTTTTTTTTTTTTACCAGTGCTGTACAGCCGTGGAAGGTGGTTTTGTGTCCGAGGGTATGGACTCGAGTTTTACCCAGGCTGGTCCGTAGTTATCTGTTACTTAACATCTCTCTGATCCTTAGTTGTGAGTCCTGGGCAAGCCATTAAGGCCTCATGCCTGCAGTTCACTTAGGATGCTGGGGGTGGGAGTCAGCTGAGGGTGTGAATGATTAAATGTGAGATGTTCCCGAAAGCCCTTTGTAAACAGTGTCAAGGGAATTTTAACTAAAATTTAACAGTGAAGCCTACAGGAAGCCCTGATATGCTTATGTCCCTTAAACAGAGTTGGAGAACATTTGCCTATAGCGTATGCACAGCCTCCTGTATATTTTAAATTATACCTAGATTACTTATGCCCTGTGGACATGGAGGGTCAACTGTACTATGCCATAAACCAGGTTGACACAAAATGTATTGAGTACATTCCTGAGGAATCACAGTATAGTTTTAAACAATAGCCCTTAATGGTTCTGCAGCTTTAGGTAACCTGTGGGATATTTCTGTGTCTTGACAACCTCTTCATCCTGGTATGGAGGGCCAAAGCAGCCCACATCAGAGTGTGAGTTAAAGTACGTGAAGTCTCTAACCATGTTCTGAAGTGTGGGAAGGGTTCCCGTGTAGGAGTGTGTGGAGCCACTGTCCCAGATTCGCCTGAGAAGTGCTTGGACTGGTGATACAAGTTATGGTCAAGGCCTGCGCAGTGTATTCACTCTGACTCTGCTCAGCGTGAATAGTGGGTCTGCAGGGCAGGTAACTCTGGCCCCTTTGGTGCCAAGACAGAAAGCCCTAGTGCATTTGGAGATTGGCAAGGTGCCTGCCCTGCTTGGTTTCTCATTCTGAAGCTCTCGCTTGCTTGTTCGGTGACTAGCTTCAGACAATTATTGAGTGTGGTATGTTCAGTGAGACCCAGTTGTTCTTCGGTGGCATTTACCACTGCATCAGCAAAGTGGCAGGAGGAAAGCACAAAGTAAAACCCAGTGCTGATCTGCCTTGGAGAGAGGGAGTGATGTCGCCCAGTTGACTGTGTTCCCGGTAGCACAGGGAACACGGAGTTTGGATCCTACACAGAGTTTGGATCGTATGAACTCCGTTGAATTTGAGCATGTGGCCCCAGCATACACATGCTGCCTTGGCCCTTTCTCCTTTCCTTGGCATGTGTGGGTGAATTCCTGCCTTGAGAGATGAGGCTCTTAAGCATAAGAACTTGTCACGATCTTTCCGACTGCCCTATAGCGTCAGTGAGAGGTCTATGACCTTGAGACTTGAGTGGGAGTGGGGCCTGAACTTCCTGTTTATAGTTTAGGTTAACACTTGGGATGGCTCTCCCCAGAATGGAACTCTACGTTCCAAAACATGACTCTCCCAGGAAGATTGTCACAAAAGGTCATCCTCTTCTATTAACAACATCCTAAATAATCAGTAGAAGAACACATTCCCCCCCTTTAAAAAGCAATGTAGTTACATTTGAAAATATAGAGTCTCTTAGACACTAAGAGCTGTTTTTCTCATGATGAAAAGAATGACCCCTCTTGTAAGAGTATCCTGCTGTCAAGAGCAGAGTGGTCGTTGACAAGGCAAGAGAGGCAGGGCAGGGGGGTTGTTCCACTTCCAAAAGCCACAGTGAAAAATGCCCCCAGTCCTGTGGCTGGCCTTCGAAACCCAGTCACCCCCAACCCCATCAGAGAAGCTAACTTTGAAATCTTGACGCAGGCCTTGGTGTTTATGTTAGCTTTTGGATGTCAGTTCCCTTGGCTTCTGGAAGCTGACTCTGTTGAAAATTATGTTTTTCTTTGAAGGACAAAGGCCTTATTGTATGTACATGTCCTGTAGTGTAATGAGCTTTTACGTTTTTTTGGAATGTTAGGTAATGGGTGGGACTAACCCAGATCTTTGAAATAAGAAGTGCATAGATCTGTAAAACAAATGGCAATTTAAAAGTTTCATGAAGGTAACGCCATAAAAGAAAATGAGTGGGTGGAAGAGTGTCACCTTTACTGGCCACAGCATGCTCCCCAAGTGCACTGCTTTTCTGGAATGACCATGGACTACCTTTGAGAGGACCCTCATGAGTGGTGTTACTTTGGAGCCAAAAGGACCTGCTACATAAGTGGTGTTACCCTAGGGCTGGGTCACAGAGGAGTAATACTAGAAAACAGGACTGTTATGAGCATCCCTGTCTAACCTATAGGGAGTCAGGACTGTTGTGAACATCCCAGTCTCACCTATAGGAACCCAGGACTGTTGTGAGCATCCCAGTCTCACCTATAGGAACCCAGGACTGTTGTGAGCGGTCCTGTCTTACCTATAGGGAATCAGGACTGTTGTGAGCGGTCCTGTCTGACCTATAGGAACCCAAGACTGTTGTGAGCGGTCCTGTCTAACCTTTAGGGAGTCAGGACTGTTGTTAGCGGTTCTGTCTAACCTATAGGAACTCAGGACTATTGTGAATATCACGTTCTAACCTATAGCAATGCTCATTTATAACTCTTGTATTCTTGGTCAAATAAATAGGTTTGGTTAGATGATTCCTTGTGGTTACATGTGTTGCAAGCACAGACTGAGCATTGTAACCAGGTAATCAATAGGCCTCTCTGATCCAGCTATTGGCCTTTGGGGGTGTGGGTGACCTCAGAAGGAGAAAGCACCTGGGAGCATGGAAAGGAGTCAGTCACAGACCAGAACATCTGAAGCTACTTCCATTTCTTTGGGCCTCAATGAGATGCCGTTAGCATCTTTAGCTTGACATTTTCTTGAACTATTTCCTAAAAAGCACTTGAAACCTGTCTTCTGAGATTCTTTGGGGGGTTTAATGTGTGAGTTACAGAGTTAATATTACAACTTCATAAACCCTTCCTGACATCTTCCTTCTTCTCCATGTTTGTTCTTAAAACATGTTATAAAAAAGGCTGGGGAATTTACTTTCTCTTTTACAAGCAATTTAACTACCGTTTGTACGAACATATTAGAATCCGTCTCTCCTGGCTAAGCGTCCCATCAGCCACCTGGACGGAACTCAAAGCTTCTGCCTCTGCTACAACCGCACCTGCTACAACCCACTGCCTGGCATACCCCCATGTTGCCCCCAAGCTTCAGGGCAAAGGCCACTTGGTCTCTCCTGCTTTCTGCTTTCATAGTGTAAAAGCACAGAGATATTCATGGGAGTAGTGGATTGTGGTCTCAAGGGGCACTGCTTTTATGAATGAGAGGACATGAAAGCTTCAGCAGACACTCTCTCACGTGGGAGTTGCTGCGTCAGAATAGTTGAGATCTGCCATGGGCTGTGTTTATGTTCTTGTGGCGAGTTGGGCCTCTTAGGCTTGAGTTGTGGCTATTTCCCGTTTCCTCACACATGTGAAACAGTGGTTCTGCTGGTTATGGGAGGCAGCAGAGCCAGCCGGAACCCTATTAGCACATTGGTGTGCATTAGTGTGGGCTCATGGTGGTGATGATGGTGGTGTGAGAATCTAAGGTCTGGAAGAGCTGGCTGGCAGGAAGGGAGTGGGGCCTGCTTTCTTTGTGCCTCTCCTTGGTCTTGGGCTGCTTCCGGAAAGACAGTCCCTTCCTTCTGCTGGAGTCTTCTCTGCTGGGCCTCTCACGGACCAACTGCATGTGCCAGGCAGCAGCTGGATTCCTTTTCTTCCTTGGACTCAGGGTAATATTTGGGATTCATTGAAAACAGTGCCATCCCTCTATTTCATACTGAGAAGGAGCAAAGACATATTAAGAAAATATTATCTTTGGGTGCTCATTTGTCTGGTCTAGATATACAGAGCTTCCAAAGATTGCAGTTAGCAGATTTTTTTAAAAAATGTTTTTCTTCTATTGGCTGATAGAAACAGCAATTTCATGTGATCTAATGTAATATATATCTTGAAGATCTTTTAACATTGGAAAAAGATTTATCTTTATTCTTTTAATTGTGTGTGTGTATGGGAAGAGTATGTACTTGTGAATGCTGGTTTCTTTACATGCCAGAAACATGTGCTCCCACTGGAGCTGGAGTTACAGGTGCTGTATTCTCCTCTACATGAAACCCTGGTCCTCTTCAAGAACAGTCAGTGTTCCTAATCACTAAGCCACCTCTCCAGCTCCAACCCCAAGGCTTTCAGCATGCAGATATTTATCCTGACAGGTTATTATTGCAATGTATTTGAGTTTAGATTGACTTTTGCCTGGATTCCCAAATGTGAAGATACAGTGGAATCTTTCTCAGTCTGTGATACAATAAACATTCCGGAGTCACTGAACACTCCGCTCCAAATTAATGGGCTCTTTACATCCACCAGATCCCTCCTGAGGGCGTCAGGGCAGTAGGGTGTCAGGAGGAAGCAGCCTCAGCTCTGTGGTACATACAGCACACGCTCTGGCCTCTGCGGGGCATATGGGAATTGCATTGCAAGACGGAAGGAGGGGAATGATCGATGGCTGCTCATTAAACCCACTGCATATTTATTGAGCATTTATGTTAATAATGCCCCAAGGCTCTGCAAGATTGAAGAAACAGTTTTTACATGAACAAAAAGAGATTAAATTATGTTTGGGAAGGGTTTGAACGTCGCTATCTTTTATTGCTTTTGAGTTCTTTGAAAGTTGATTAACATGTACGAGCCAGAGATACTAAGTCTGGCTGTCATCTTTAATTATCCAGAGCAAACTATGCCTCCTTGTCTGATGAGATGCCATGCACTTATGTATGTATGCACGAGGGCAGTTAACGTGATATTTTAGTTTGCAAACTATTATTCGAGTGACTAAAACATGTGAATGTGTAATGGGACCAGTAATTGTGCATTTTGGGGTCCTGAGAAACACAGTTTTGAACACCGGAGGCAATTGCCTGTGTTCTGAACACCAGTAGTTCCTGCCTTTTCCTTCATTATACAATTCAGTTTTAACTCCCTGTCTTCCTTTACAGTTGTAGGTCATTAACAAGTCCACAGTGAGAACCTTGCCTTCGGGTCTCAGTTCTCCTACCATGCCCTAGCAGCGGGACAGCTCTCATTCTAACATGCATAAGCACCATGGAGGAGCTGCTTAAAAACACTTTCCATCCCTTACTCAAGACACCAGAGGATATGACATTCTAATAAAGACTTCTGATGTTCTTTAATGTAGGGGCTTAATAATGGAAGCTTAATAAAAAAGGAGGAGATGTAAACACACATATCAGCTTTTATGTTCATATTTAAGTCATGTTCAGGTACAAGTGAGACTGCGGTATTGTTAAACAGCTCCATAATAGAGCATCACTTCTGTGGGGCTTTCCCGTACTTATCTTGTACATTAATCATTGTTATTGAAGAGTTCGTTTGTCTCTATTAAATCTCCGCTTGGTTTTCCATTTGGAATTAATCATTTCTTCTTCAAAGCCTATACATAGGAAGCCTTTATCATAGCTCTCACTCACACTTCCTCTGAAGTTTTGAGTTACATAGTTAGCTGTTTCTTGTACTGGATAATCTGCTTGTCTTGGGCAAGAATGGTCGGTGTCTATTTCTTGTCCCCAAAGCCTGCAGAATAGTGCATTGCAAACTTGAAACTTTGAGACTCAACACTTTGTTTGCAGTCTGGAGACATTCTGAGCTGAATTTTGCTCAAAGCTAGGACAGGGTTTCTCTAGGAATGGTCACAGTTGAGATTACAAGGCACACAAAAGCAAATCACACTGCAACCTCTTGAAAGCTGGGACTACAGTTCCAGTAAGAGAATGCTGCTCCAATCCTGGGCAGACTCCACTGTGAGATCTTCAGAGAATGCTTTCTAACCACAGGGGCGGAGAAGATGCCCCAAGGCTCACTAAGAGGGGCCACCAAATTGATTCCTTAGGGAGTATATGTTTAGCAGTCTTGTGGGTCAGTTAGGTAGAACCCTGACTGGCGCCTTTGGTGGAGCAGACTGGCCCCTGGGCAGAGGCCAGCCTTTTCATGTGCTGGGTTCCCACGGGGATTCTCTGTTTCCTGTGGTCTTTGCGTGATGGTCAACAGCTGCACGATGAAGCTGGTGTGATGTCTGTTTGTTGCTTCTTCAGCATGAGGCAGCTAGATGTAGCAACTTGACCAAACATCCAGGCTTTTATGACTGCTTGGTTGCATCCAGCCACACCTGGAGGATTGAGAGACAAAGGCATGAGGAGTGGAGGGCCAGGTGAGGCAGGGCTTAGAGACCACCTCCACCCTAACCCCTGAGATCCTCGCTTCCAATTCTTTCTGGAGGCAGCAGAAACCTTCTCTGATTAGAGCAGGGCCAAGGCCAATTTCTCTCTCTCTCTCTCTCTCTCTCTCTCTCTCTCTCTCTCTCTCCTTTCTACCTCCTCCTGCCTACATTTTTCTTTCTCTCTTCAGGTTGAGTGTAAAAATCAAGCTGACCAATTCTAACTCAAGTCACTATCACTAAAATTTTGGTCACATTGATAAACATTTATCAATAAACTTAATGATAATTTAAAAACTGTTTAAATTACCCTGGCATTCGATTGCTTCAGAGTTCCACCTTTATTTTTCTCATCCTAGTTATATTTTAACATATTGTTTTACTTCTCTGTTATTAGTCCAGCATTTGTATGATGCCAGCATTCCCCCAATATTTATGTCTTGGGTTTTTTTTTTTTTCCCCACGGTCAGTCTTTTTAATTTTTAGTTGCTGCCAGCATGCTGAAATGTACACACAGGCACTGGAGATTGTGGTTGTAATTCCTCTTCACAACATGGTGATGGGACACTGCTGTGGACAGAGTGTGCTGTGTGAAGCTCATTGACCTTGGCCATGGGTGATCTGGGGAAGAGCCAGAGCAGGGGCCACTTGCAGTCACTATGGAGGGTGTTAAGAGTAATGGCTGGGTGGAGCTAGTCGGCTTGCCCAGAACACAGTCAAGTGGCCAGGTGGGTCTGAGTGAACATTTTTCACTAATGACAGTATGCTGATATAATTGAGCAAAAGGAATGGCCTGGAGAAAATTTAACAGCCTTCCAGTATGTGGGAGGGGACGATTCTGTTGAAAGGATGGAGGAGAGCTGATCCCAAAGTTGCAACATATGCCTAGTTCAGCTTCTCCTCGGGGCCCTGCCTCTCACTGGCTTCTAGAAAGAGTCCCAAGATGCTTGTGGGGTCTTGGCTTCCCTGCTTCCTGGCTGGGACTGACTGAGAGCTCAGGCTTCTCCTTGGAGCCCTGGATCCTACTGGCCCTGTTGCAGATGAGCATCACTGTCCTAGTTTTGAGCCATATATCTTGGGATCAGAAATTGAAAGCAGGGTTTGACTACGGTCTTTGCAAGTTGCAGGGTTTGGGCTTAAGGCCTTTGCAAAGCTGAGAGGAAATTTACGCTGAGACATTTTTCTCTCTCAACACTTGCCATTATTCCTACACACCTCGTGTGCTCTCACGGCCTGTGGCGCTTTCAGTGCCCACTTGGACTTTAGTCAGGAAGCTCTGGTGAGTCTGAGAGCTCTTGTTTGGGGACATTGATTCTAAGCCTTTTTCTTGGTATTCTCAGTTATTCTGGCCAATCAGAATATCCCTAAGGTCAAATCTGTTCCCTCGCAGACAACAGCTGGGGTGTGGTGATGGCAACAGGGAAAAGTTGTGACCTGTAGTTGTCAAGATGGCCTCTCCGAGGAGTGTTTGGCTGCAATCCAGTCCTGTGCTATCTTGGTTTCTAGGTAGTTGGGGTTGTGGTAGGTGCTGAGAGATGGTTTGTGGTGGTCACTGAATTAACAGCATCATCTCAACCAGTGGTCACATATAGTTGGAATGCACGTGTGTGTGCATGTGTCTCTGTGCATAAGAGCCCACAGGCAATGAAATTCCGTAGCACTTGGGAGGTTGATAAGGGTTCTGTTTAGCTAACTTTCTTCTTCTTCTTCTTCTTCTTCTTCTTCTTCTTCTTCTTCTTCTTCTTCTTCTTCTTCTTCTTCTTCTTCTTCTTCTTCTTCTTTTGATGGATCTTTGTCTTCTTAAAGCTAAAATATTTAATGGCTGCAAGAGTCAACCAAGATGTTTTCTCCATTCCCTATACTACTTCATACCAACCTATGATGGAAAATGCTGGTATTCCACACATTTATATTCTCAGTCCCCTCCCTTCCCACATCCTCAATCGTGTACTCGGATATCCACTTAGCATCAGTGCAGGGTTAGGAACATCTCACGTTAACATGATCGATCTGGAGGTCATGGTTCCACCCCTTTCAGAAGCTTAGGTCACCCAGGCATTAATGCCCATTGCTGTGTTTGCTTATTTGGCCTAATACCCACTTGGTCCTTATCTGTTTATTCCTTTCTATTGCATCCTGTGGCCAAAGCCAAACCTGAAAAATATATTTGGGGTCTGGCAAAATGCCTCAGTGAGTAAAGGGACTGCTGTCAAACCTGAGTCTGACCCCTGGAAACCGTGTGGTGGGAAGAGAGAACTGTCTCTAAAACGTTGTCCTCTGACCTCTACGTGTGTTCAGAAAATAGCTGTATATCTGTACGTGTGTGCAGGCACATACACACATAGATATGTCACTTCAGCAAAATGTGGCCTGAGAGGTGGTTCAGTAGTTAAAAGCACTTGCTGCTTTTGTGGAAGATTTGCCTTGCCTCCCAGCACCTACAGGATGGCTTAGAACCACCGGTAACTCTAGTCCCAGGACCTCTGACACCGTCTTATGACCTCAACAGGTATCAGGCATGCATGTGACACATACAGGCAAACTACTCATACATTTAAAAAAACTAAAAAATTTAGAAACGTATTATATATGCTTATGAGTAATATATCACATATACACATATACATACACACATACATATGTATGTGTGTATGTATATGTATATATGAGCAAATCCATCGGTGGGATCACGTATATTAGTCTATAGTTTTGTGCAATCTGGCCGAGGATGCCACCTTTCAGCTCACTCCCCCACTCCTGCTCCCCATCCAATAATCCTTTCCTTACTAGTCCAGCTGCCTTCTTGGCTCCCCATTAGGTCTGCAGGATGCCCTCTCCAGGGCACGTTTGCATCTGTATTCTTTTGTGTCTGGAACACGTGTGTTATGAATACTTATCTAATCTCATTTTTTTTGCTAAGTTTTCTGAACAAAAATTCCTATATTAGAGGGTAGGATCATTTTAAAATTAATTATACACATAGTGACACCCAATATTATTCTTTCATTGTGTCCTGATTTTTTTCATACCCCTCCACACTACCCGCTATGTCATGCAAATACTTGTCCCCTTGAGTCTTCCCCACTAGTATATCAGCTCTATGAGGACATGATGTCTCTCATGTTTGTGACATTCCCCCAGTGCCTAGTACTGTGATAAGCTCAATTTGTCCATATCTATTTGATGAATGGGTTTGTGCCATTTATATTTAATGTTTATGATTCAATAATTTAATCTAATTAATTCTCTTTCCTAAATAGATTAGAAGTTTGCCTGTTTACTGTAAATCTGTGATCATGCATGATGCTGGTGAGTGGTAGAAATGTAGTAAAAGTTGAGATATTATTTCTAACAAATGATCCTGTAGTCACAATATGCAATATAACAATTTCAACAACAACAACAACATTCCAGATGATTCCAGCTTAAGACAGTTCACTTAAAAGTTTTTCATTTATAATTTTTTGCTTTATAAAAGCAGTATATATTCAGTAGAAATCATATTGCATATATCAAATTTGGATGTTTTCCTGGGCTAATGATATATGATAGATTGTTCTTCAGGACAATGGCAACAATCTACAGTTTCTACTCAGCTTCAAGATAACAGAGCAGAAACAGCTAATACTCTCCATTGTACTATATGTAAAAATATTGTGGATCTAGTAAACGCATTTTATATTTAGACTATTTATCAAGGCAAAATTCCATTGTAAACGAAGGAACATCCTATACAAACCTATTTCAAAAGTACATGCTCATATCAGACTTGGTAGCCTGATAATTATTGATTTTGAAACATTAATTAAAACCCACTTTGTTTGTATTTTCTACTTTACTTAAAACATGTTATAGATGAACTACTAAATAATGTTAAGTGTGGGAATTTCAACAAGAAAACAATGGCCTAGAGTGAACTCCCCTTCCTATGTATCTGTAAAGCAAATTATTATACCACAGATAAATCCTAGCCACTTTGTGTCTTTGTTCTAGTGGACTTTACTGCTGGCCTGGAGGAAGATTCTTGTGTGGGTTGTGAAGTCCCAAAGGGCTGCCATGTGTAGGTCACATCTATATCAGTGAAATAATTGTATAACCGAGCATTTTCAAAGCTCACTCAATGGCTCCCCAAGTGGTTAATGAGCCAGGATGCCTGGGATGACTTGAGAGGCTTGTGATAGACTCAGGTTGCCAGGTCTGTTCCCTCCATCATGTGTGAGCAGAGCTGCTGACCACAACTGTGGCAACACGGGAGATAGGTTTGCAGTGTTCAGGTTCCACCCCTGTCTCTCTTGGACTGTAAGCTCTTCTAGGGCAGAAGATATATCTGATTCATATTTTCTGTTCCCAGCCAAACCTGGCAAAATGCCTGGCTCACAGCAGGGCCTCAAAAATATTTGTTAAACAGATTCGTGTTTTTTTTTTTTTCTTTAGTCAGATAGACTGAATTATGAAGTAGGAGTGTTTACTCCACAGGAAAATATGCTTATAGCCCAAACATCATATTTTAAAAGCCCGTTTGTTTTTCTGTTGACGCTTTTGTCTTTAGATATGTCGGTGCTGAGACACTGCTTTAACAGGGATGCTTTGCTAAAACAAATGGTTGCAAATAGTAACCAGGGTTGTTATGTTTTTTTTTCTTTTTTAAAATAAGGTACATAAGAATCCCCTTAGTCATAAGATCACATTTAAGAATGCTTTACAGCCATTTCCATTTCTTCATAACACCTTTAATCTCTGAAATAGATTATGTGTTAATTTGGCTCTCAGTGATGGCTAAAGGGTTTGGAGATGGAAACTAGTAGATTAAAGTTACATTGTAAGCCCATGAAGTACGTCTGTGGTTTCTCCAGTTCTTCCTGACATCTGCACGTGCCCTTGGGAAAACCTTAGTGAAGAGAACACTCCGGTAATGGCCCCAGCGGATGAGTCCAAGCTGTCTGAGGCAGGGGTTTCCTGGACTCTTAGCCACCCAAGCCCCTTGCTTTTCCGCCTAGTGCTATTCAGGCTGACCACACACTGTCTCAGCTAGTGCCAACCCGGGCAGCATGGGGCCAGGGATCTTTTTAGCATCTGAAGTACCACAGTGCCCTAAGCATGACATAGAGGCAGGGCCTTGAGAGTCCAGGCCACAGCCAACTGGGTCTTCTGTCCCACGGGGACCTTTGAAAGGCTCAGCGATTGCTGGTGGTCGGGGTCAATTGTGCAGATGTCTTTAAAAGGGTCTCACTGGTGACCAGAAAGTTACTTTGTCAAAATGACAGATGGGCTGTAGCAGCTCCTCCGCCCCGCCACTTCCCCTGGATGTCAGCACTGTTTGCTTGTCAAGATCAGGTATTTTTGTAACTCCTACAACACCCAGGCTTTCCCCAAGCAATCCTCAAAAATGCTTGTTTTCCTTCTGTTCCACTACTGCTGGTTATTGACCCACAGGGATGGGAACGCTTGAGGACTAAGGCTCACTATGAACTGTAGATCTGGGAAGCAAATGGGTATGCCAGGGATGGCTTTGCTAATCGTATCTGAGAAGTTTGGTTTCCTTGTTTTTAACACATATTTTCCTTTTTAAGAGCAACTTTTATCGTTCAATTGAATTTACTGTCTTTTTATACCAGAGAACCTAGCTCCTTATATTGTATGAATCAAGAAAGGGACCTTTACAATGCAGGAGCCACTGTCTTCCTCGCTGTCACATTTTCAGCTTTCCTACGGAATTGATTTTTTTTTATTATTAATTATTTTGAAGTTATAATATAATTATGTCCTTCCTTCCTTCCTTCCTTCCTTCCTTCCTTCCTTCCTTCCTTCCTTCATTCCTTCCTTCCCTCCTTCCTTCCTTCTTTCCTTCCTTCCTTTTTCTCTTTCTCCCTCTCTTTCTTTCTTTCTTTCTTTCTTTCTTTCTTTCTTTCTTTCTTTCTTTCTTTCTTTCTTTCTCTCTCTCTTTCTCTCAAATCTTTCCATATACCCTCTCAACTCTCTTCCAAATTTATGGCCTCCTTTTTCACTAAATGTACATATATATATATATATTACATAAGAACATAAATATAAAATACAACCTGCCCAGTGTGTATCATGTTACTTGTCTGTATACTTTCAGGTTTGATCATTTGGTATTGTATAACCTCTTCCCCGGGGAAGTCTATTTCTCCTGCTCTCAACATTCTCAGTTGCCTGTAGTTCTTTGCATCGGATAGAAGCTTCATGGGCTTCATGGGCTCTCCTCTATCCACTTTAGCATGTTCATTGATTTTCTCCTTGTTCAACTCATGTTTAAGCAGCCATCTTAGTGAGTCTTTATGAATGTAACTTCCTACATTGCCAGGAGATACACTCTCACAGCAAACTCCCTCATCCCCTGGCTCTCACAATCTTTCTACCCCTCCAAAGTCCTTACCTTCATTCCACACTCACTCCATAACCCCCCTTACATCAGACTGTTCATTTCCCCAGAGTTTAGGAAGGCAGGCCAATGCACTGAATTCTAGATCTCACTGATAGCTAGAGCCGAATCACCCAACACATTGAGAGATTCTGAGGAAGGCATAGGGCTATGCCTAGGATTTCATAGCCCATTTCTCTCCTGTTTTCTTTTGGGGTAGAGGAAGAAGCCAATTCATTATTCGCCATGTGCTGAAGGGTGCCCAGCAGTGTAAAGTAATCAAAGGTGTTAGGAGTGGCTCCAGGGCCACTTGTGCGTGAAGTCACTTTCCTTTGCAGGGCCCACTCCTCTCACCCCTACTTTACAATTCTTCACACATTAGGAATCTTTCGGAAGTTTTCTGTGCATCACCCACTTTCTTCTATATCCCAATTGCCAGAGTCCCTCTGGGATGGGGAGATTTGAACATTTGGCCAAAACAAATGAAGAATGCCATTGTTTTCCTTTCTTCACATGCCTGGTTCCAGTCCACTGGTGGAAGAGGGAATGGTGGACCTTTTGGATTCACTGTCTGCTTTGAGTGTGGTGGCAGACCAGTGTCTGTGACAAGGCCCATGGTCACAGTCTCTGGCTGCTCTGTAGCCAGTCTGTTTTGGTTCCGTGAATGTGGGGCTGCCGGGAGACCTTTGCTTATACGATGTACGGTATAATAAAGAACAGGCTGTTTCTTTCTTTGGGCTACTATTTTTATTTGGTGGTTATTTCTTTTGTGTTCTGCCATCTCTAATGTTTTGGTTCTATTTCAAAATATGATTAAACAGAATGAGGAGCTGTTTGACACTGCCCTGTTTTAAATCACAGCTGTACTCGAGCAGCCGGGACATTGTAACAGCCCATGTTCCTTTGTTCTCAGAGTCCCTTGAATAGGGAAAACTAAGTGCCAGACCTGAACCCTTAAACCAGACTAGGACCTCCAATAACTCCTCCAACAAACTAGAGCCTGTTAAAAAATATTGAAATGTTAGGGAACTCGAATGTAAAAGGAGCCTCCATATTAATCCCCTGTTGCTTCTGCTGGCACGTGTCATATTTTCAAGGTACAGTATTGGGAGAACACTGTCACTCCATGATGTATGAGGGCCATATATCATCAGCACACCGTCTTTGTAAAGGATGCGGGTAGTAAAAGACACAATTCTGGCCAGACAGAACAGCAGGGTCCTTACTCCTTTCTTTAACCCCCCCTGCCTTTTTCTTTAATCTCCTTCTGTTTTGTGTTGCAGAGAAGTGAATTTCTTCATGGGATATGACTTGTTGCAAAATAATCGTTGGCCCCAGTGGGCTTCATAAAGTCTTTTAAATGGTCGGGTTTCAAGGGCAGCTTTGTCCTGAGTTTGTACTGCGAGCTGGGCCAGAGGAGGCCGTGTTTGCCAGGGCCCAGGTCTCTAGGGTAAATTCACTGCGCCTAGACAGGGAAGAAAGAACAACACTCCCAGATGTAGTACAATGGACTGCATGATGTTCTTACAAGACATTTTAACACAAAGTCTCCAGAATTATGGCTCTGGGATGCTGCAAGGCTCATGGAAAGATACGCCCGTACATATACATCGAGGAAGAAATGCAAAGACTTGAAAGCGTTGAGTCTGGCTTCTGATCCATCTTGCAAATGATCTTGACTGGTTACTTAGAAGTTGGGGCTTGTTTTTAAGTCAGATATAATCTGTCTTTCCTAAAATGCAGTATTTTTTTTTTAACGTGTGTGTTCAAAATGAAACCATAAAACACCAAGGTTTATAATGGTCTGAAAGTTGGGAATGCTTGATGAAGGCAAATATTTAAATTCTTAGCTGCTGAGAAAGATGGCTCCTTTGAGCCTTTAGACCAAGCTATGAACTGTAGTGGTTAAGTCACACTTCCCTAGCAGAGAGCCCCGTGTGAGTCTCTGCCCTGCTATCTGGGAATGAGAGTCCCGAATGTGACGGTTCTGCCCAGACGAGCTGTGCAAACCTGGTGGGCTTCTCTGTTCCTGAGTTTTCTTCCCCACAAAGCAGAAGCAGCACCAATGCCTTCCCAAGGCTCATTGTGTGAGTGAAGGGTCCAAACAGCACCACAGGAGTTCAGTCCAGTCAGAACGCTCAGGTTTTTTAGAAATGTGGGAATCCTGTGATGAGGTCATCATCTTCTGGACACCCCATGCCACTCACTATGTGACTAGAGACAGGCCGGGACACTTTGTGACCTTGGCCACTGAAGGAATTTGCAAAAGTGGTGAAGGGTTAAGGGTGGAGAAAAACTTGGAAATGCTACTTCCTGAAACAAGCTGGAGGCTCAAATTGCAGGGGCCACAGCCTTCTCCCTCCTTATTTTCTGACTGAGTTCAGCTCAGCTCAGGAGCAGGGAAGTTTCGGGAACCACATCGCTCTTCTGAGGACCTTTCACTCCTACCTTTCTCACACTAGGAGTGGCTTTGCTAGTCTCTTTTCCTCCCAAATTCCATGGAACTGCCACATGACTCAATGTCTTATATTTGTGTGCCCTTAGGCTTTGTGACAGGTAGTTTACTTTTTATTTTTTCCTTCTAGCTCTTTCTTCATAAGAATTATGGAGAAGTCAGTTGTGTTATCAAGAATGAAAAACAAGCAAGGGAAAACGTAATCAAAAAAATAAACTATGAAACAAATTTAGTATTGCCATTGACAACTAGTGGGCTATCTCAGCACACCCTTGGAAATTATTATGATTTTCTCATTTCAAAAGATCTCCTGACCACAGAGGAAATCATTACTTCCGACAGTTCAAACTGCCAACTTCCTTTGTGTCGTTAGGCCCCAGATAAGCCTTTCTTTCTTCAACATTTGCCTATATCTTTGCTTTCAAGAACGTCGAAGGCTTGACATGTACTGTGAGGTCTCCTCTCTTTCCAAGTCCTGGGCAAGCCCTTCCATGGTTGTCTTAGACCAGCACAGGCTAAGGATATTACCCCTATGACCCAGGTGGTTAGTTTTCCTGGAAAATTCCCAGAGTAGCTCAACTACACGTTAATCTATTTCTAAAATCTCAAGGTTGTGTTGGAGCTAACCTAATTCTAATACGACATACCTATAAATTTTAATGCTGTGTCTTAGCAACTAACCTTCTTGCCTGGACCTTAATCCAGGCCTGGGAATCACACTGAGTTCCCAACTAAACTGCTTGCCAGTTCTTTGAGGGGCCTGAGACACTTTACTTCCCTAAGGACTGTTTCTTCCTCTGAAAAACTTAAGGAACCTATGAGGATTAATGAAATAATGTCTGCAGAGTTCTTCAGAAGAAATGTGCTATGTAAACACCAAGTATTATTCTTCTGTTTATGAGAAGTAGTATAATATTGCCTCTGAGAAACTGGGACTTATGTTTAAAAGTACCATAACATCTCCTCTGGCTCTTTGGGGGCTTGAGTTGGGTTAGAATGGGGCACTTCAAGGAGAAGTCGAGCCATTTAACTTCATGCATGGGGAGACTAGAAATTCTAATGAGAATATACTCGTTGATGTTGGATCGGTTTTTCCTGGTCTCCCTTCCTCAGAAAACCTGGCAAAAACCATCCATATTCCTAAGAATGAATTCCTGTCTGAGCAGTTTTGAGACTGCATATGTGAAACACCACCACGTGCGCTTTAGATAAGGCCTTTAGGAATAGGCTGCAGGGTCAGAGTGTCCCATGATCCTTACCCATTTCCACGGCTTCTAATCTGCAGGGAATCCTTTCCAATATCCTTTCTGCAGATAAGTTGCTTGAAGCTCGAATTTATCCCTGTTCCATAGATTGGAGCCATGAGAGAACTGCTTCATCTCTCACAGTTGCCAGGATTATGGACAAGTGCTTCTCTCTAGCAGCTGACATTAGAGGGTCTGGAGGCATTGGGGATGGATGTGTGTCTGCCCCCTGGATGTTTGCATCTGGATGGGGGGGCATTGGGGATGGATGTGTGTGTCTGCCCCCTGGATGTTTGCATCTGGATAGGGGGGCATTGGGGATGGATGTGTGTCTGCCCACTGGATGTTTNTATTTGGATGGGGAGGCACTGGGGATGGATGTGTGTCTGCCCACTGGATGTTTGTATTTGGATGGGGAGGCACTGGGGATGGATGTGTGTCTGTTCCTCTGAATGTTTGCATCTGGATGGGGGGAGGACTGGGGATGGATGTGTGTGTCTGCTCCCCTGGATGTTTGCATCTGGATGGGGATGTTTGATGGCTTTGGTCCCTTCCCCAAGTTAGATTATCATGATGAAATTCTATAGGCTCCTTCCCCAAGTTAAATTATCATGATGAAATTCTATAGGCTCCTTCCCCAAGTTAGATTACCATGATGAAATGGCAGAGGGACGTGAGCGTATGTGTAGGAAGGCATCCTAACTTAGGTCAGAGACACTCCGGCCTGTTTATTCTCTCCAACACTACTCCTTGACCCATGTGCTCTATTGATGTCATTTGGTGGTGGTGGTCGGTTGGGGACTACAACCCCACAGCCTTCCTAGTCTTCTGAAAGGGTCCTGGCTGTTTGAATAGCATCTTTATGCAGGGCCAGCAGTTGTCTTTGCTTTCCCAGGGACCAGAACAGAAGGAAACTGAGGGTTCTTCCAGGAGAGGAAACTTGTGCAGTGTGATATCTCTAGTACGGCCGATGGAAGTGACACATCAGCCATATCATAGGACATTAGTGATACTGTTTTGTGGTTTAATCGTACTGTCTGCCAGCAATAGTCTTGCCCCACTCCCCCACCTCTGTCACTATATAGGCTACTGAGTTCCTATCTTCAGCTTATTGTTATTTTATTTATTTATTTAACACAGATAAAACATGGGGTAATAGTTTCTACAGTCTATAATGGGATTGGTTCTTGAAAAGTGTTTTGGAAAAAAAAATATCTTCAGGACACTTGTGGAAATATTCAAGAGCATCTCCACGGAATTTCCCTTTTCCATGTGTGGAAGCAACTAGAATCATTTCACGTCGGTGCTTAGTTGTCTTCTGTACTCATGATCCCACTCTCCCCAGACAGGAGACGGTTATGTAGGCAGGAGGCAGGCTCAAGGCTGCAACGTCTAAGGCCGGGGAGCTCTGTGCTGCCATCTGGCGGCAAGTGTCAGACTCAGCAAGCTGGCTGCTGTCATCCTGTCTGTCCTTGGCTTCTGCTGGAGCTGTGGTTTGGCTGGCGTCCTCATGGAGTTTTCTTGCCAGACATGTAATTTTTTTTAAACTCTCTATACCGCCCCCTTTACTTCTTGCATGTTAACAAGTTGTTGAGGGTGTATTTCAAGGCTATGATTTTTTTTTTGAAGCATTTGTTGATATTAAGGTGTCTGTGGTCCCTCTTTCTGGAAGGAGAAACTGGTTCAGGCTTACCTCCCCAGCTGGATGACCCTAGAGATGATAAGCACAGAGACATGGTGGCCGTGGAAGCAAAGAACCATGACGTGATCTCAAACACGTTGGCTAGGCTATCATGATTTGACCTTCTCCATGTGTGAATATGGCTTTTTGGCCATTGTTTCTGTTTGCTTAGAATGCATGACTCTCCAAACCCACCTGGAATTTGTGGAAAACCAAGGGTATCAGGTCTGCCTTTCAGAGGTGTGATAGGCCTGGCCCTGTTGACATCTGATCAGAGTCATATTTCTTGTCTCCTCAAAGCAGACGGTGTCTGTAACAGTCCCATGACTCTGAGGCTGGTCCTCGGAGTGATTCTGTTGGAGACGGGGCTCATGTGGAAATATACTAGAAGAACGCAAACAGGGATGCTGTTTTCTCTCACTCTGAATCCTGAATGCCCACAATGTACCCAAGTGCTGAAGTCTAGCATTTGCATGGCAGAGATCAATTAGTGTTCCAGACCTCTCTCACTTGTGTTTGTTTATCCTGGGGACATGTCCCAGCCTTACTTCTTCTTTTTTGTTGTTTTTATTTTGGGGGAAGATAAGTTATGGTTTTATTTTTTATTAGATATTTTCTTCATTTACATTTCAAATGCTATCCTGAAAGTCCCCTATACCCTTCCCCTACCCTGCTCCCCAACCCACACACTCCTGCTTCTTGGCCCTGGCATTTCCCTGTACTGGGGCATATACTCTTTGCAAGACCAAGGGCCTCTCTTCCCAATGATGGCCCACTAGGCCATCTTCTGCTACATATGCAGCTAGAGACACGAGCTCAGGGGTTACTGATTAGTTCATGTTGTTGTTCCACCTACAGGGTTGCAGCCCCCTTCAGCTCCTTGGGTACTTTCTCTACCTCCTCCATTGGGGGCCCTGTGTTCCATCCAATAGCTGACTGTGAGCATCCACTTCTGTGTTTGCCAGGCACTGGCATAGCCTCACAAGAGACAGCTATATCAGGATCCTGTCAGCAAAATCTTGCTGGCATGTGCAAAAGTGTCTGGGTTTAGTGGCTGATTATGGGATGGATTCCTCCAGCCTTACTTCTTTATCTGTAGAATCAGGCTGAGATGAAGTTTTGTGTGATCTTCCTTAGGTCAGAGTCTAAATATCATCAGAGGGAGTGAGCAGTATGTGTGAATCACTATCAGAAAGTGTTTGCTGAGTTAAAAGCCGAAGTGAATGAGTCGCACACTTAGCCTCAGCTGTGCTTTGCCATGCTGTGGGGATGACAGGTTCCTGAACACGGGGTTTTGTGTATAACACTCCTTGCCAGAGCCACTGTCTCCAGGATATGGGGTTTTGTGACTTGTCCAAACCCAGGAAGCCAGGCAAGTGGTGTTAATTACCTGTGTCTGAATTTCCCTGTGTAGCTGTTAGGATCAATTAAGGGGATGAGGAAGCAGGGTCCCCACGGTGATCTTGCAGCTCTATTATTTCTTTCCCCAAGGGCCTGGGATTCTAAGTCCATCCTCACATCCACACCAACCAGATTCCAAACAGACTCCAAAAATGATGGGATCTGGCAGCTCCAACGTGACCCCAATAGGATATAAAAAATCCTAAGGGTAAACAGAAAGGAAATTGTATCCCCTAAGTATATACCTAAAGCTTAGGTATACATGCCTGTCTGTCTGTCTGTCTGTCCACACATATTTAAAACTCCAGACGTGACTGTACACACCATTTGCCTGGAATGCTGTGCATGGTGGACAACAGCTACAATGCTCTTCATTGTGCATCTTGGGATCCTGTTGTGGGTCTTGACTCTGTTCTGGATTTCTGATTCAGCCAGCAGTTCTAAAGAGCACGTGTGCCTTCCCACTCACCAGCTCTCACATTGCTTCTCCCCATCACTCCGACTGTCCTGAAAGTTTGAATTCTGTGGACTCCTCCTTTTAAAGAAGACACTGTCTTAGGGGAACGCTTCTCTGAGTTTGCCGCATTTTTAAATACACGTGAGACAGAATCTCTGCTTGTCATGTTCATATCGGTCAGAGTCTTCATGGGGTGAGGGAGTCTGTGCTAAAATAGGAGTTGTGGAATCCAAGCATTGCAAGTGGAGTCACAGCTAGTAATTTCATGCAGGGCACACATACATATGTGTACACGTGCACCTGTTAGATGCTCTTCTTGCCTTCAGTAGGAATATGGCCAATAATACTTAAAAATTTTAAAAAATGTACCACTTTAATTTATATTGTGATTCTAACTATGTTTGGAATTTGAAAAGCTATGATGAGCGGGGAGCTGTGATGCAGTTACTTTAGAAACCATCATCCTTGCGACGAGAAGACCCGGAGAACTGGAGGGCTTGGAGCCAGGCCACCTGGTCTGCTGTCTCCATAGGCCCTAGACAGCTCCGTCATCTGCCTCATCTTCACTGGGGACAAGGACACTCTTACAGCTGGGCTTGGCCGACCTAGCCTTTTTACATCATGCAGATCAGCGCTGCAGTGGGCGGGAGGCACAGGCAGCTTCCCTTGAGAACTCCTCAGCAGTGGTAGGGCTGCTCTAATGAACAGATAAGAAGGGAGACTACTGTACCACAGGATCTGAATGAAGGAGTGAGGTTAGCTCTGTGGTATTACAACCCAGAGCAGACAATGGGAAAATTGGGGGGGGAGGGGGGGAGAAATGAGGGACGGAAAGAGAGAAGGAGAGAGGGATGGAAACAGGGAGGAAGAGAATGGACAATTCATTGCCCATGTCAATCACGACCTCACAAAACAACAACGAAGCCAAACAACGGCAACAGCAGCCCTGCAGGATGAGGTCCAGGTGTCGGTGGCCACTGCTCTTTCTCCGTACATCCATCAGACTTGGGACGATCTCGGGGATATTCACAGAGGCCATGGTAGGCCTCAGGTGACCTAGCAAAGCAACAAGAGGACAGGGAAGCAGCCAGGCTTCCGTAGAAGGAGAACATCAGAAGGGCGGGCCCGGTCCCCTCTGCCCCTCTCTGTCACCATAGGACTGCGATGGTGACTGGCACGGAGTAGGGTTCCGTGACTCCTTGGGAAGTCCGATCTTCTGAAGGAAGATGACAATCCAGGCTGATTTCAGAATTAGATGCTGTGAGTGTCTCATAAACTGTAAAGCATAAAAGAAATTTGGGGGCAACACAAAAGGGGTACATTTTCTTTTACAACTGCCTGGGGTCTGGACTTGGTAGGTCACTCAGACTCTAATGTGCACAAGTGTGCACCCTCCCACCCTTCCTTCGATCCTCACACACCCACAGCCTCATCTCTGAAGTCCAAGGCCAGGGGTTGGTGAGACCTTCCTTCCACCCTTGAGCTGCACTCTTCAAGGACACTGAGAACACTAGACTCCTCTTCAGGTCACTTCAGTGCACTGTCCTATTCTCTTCTGAGGAGAGCTTTAGGTTTGTCCCAAGCTGAGCAGAGCTGGTGTTATGGTTACCCAACTTGCCACTTGCCGGGAAGTCAAGGACATAAGTTAGCCACAGCCTCAGCTCAGACCTAGAGCATGGGTGGTGCGCATTTGGGACTTCCAAAAGATTCTCCCCGGGGGGGGGGGGTGCGGCACGGAAGCCATTTCAGTCCAGAAGGAAGGCCAGCTACCCTCTCTGAGTTGTGGTTTGTTTTCCTGATCTATAAAATTGATCTCATAGGGTTTAAATCTCAATGAAAGCCACCGCACAGGGCCTCTCGTGAGCCTTTGTTACTCTGGTCAGGTTGTGTGATTAGGAGAACACCTCCCTGCTCTCTATAGAGCCGGGCATGCCATCATGTTCAGATCTCATCTAAGACATTTTAACAGCTAACCTTTCGGGATAAACCAAAGATGCAAATGCTTACCACACTTTCATTAGCATAAGTGCTAATGTAATGCAGCTGTCCCACAGCTATAAAACACTGCCGGCTGTGTCTGTGCTTGGCATGTGGAATATTATTTTTTTCTCTTACTGAACCGATTCAATGCTCAACTTTGTCGTTATTTGAGTTGGAACTTTAGATCGGTGCATTTTAATGCACTCTACTATTAAGGCTTGCTGGACAGCCGTGAGAAAATATTTTTGTTCTCACGATGCAATCTTGGCCCAGGTAGCCAATGGGCAAAATATGATTTACACAAATATTATCATTTCTGGAGTGTGTACTGAAAGGAGACCTTAGGATGGAACTGGAGCAAGTTCCTTTCTCAGCATGGGGTTATCTGGGCAAGGCTGGCATCTGAAGATGGAACGTACCCACTCCCCCCATCTCTGAAAGTATGATACTTTCCTAAGTCCCGTATTCCTGGGGGATAGTTCTGTTCCAGGGAAAGAAAAATTCCATCAGCTATCTCAGAGTTTTCTTGCCAAGTTGAAGGCAAGATAGGAAGAGGAAACTGCAGCTGCTGCTCTGGATTCCGAGTGAAGTTGATCCCGAATGTCCCTTGTCTCTTTTTGTCTAGAACAAAGAGGTGACTTGTAAGAGGGAGAAGTGCCCTGTGCTGTCACGGGACTGTGCGCTGGCCATCAAGCAGAGGGGTGCCTGCTGTGAGCGATGCAAAGGTGAGTTGACCCGGCCCACCTTCTCTGGTGGCTGCTGCTTCCTGCATCTTCATTTCTTTTTGCCTTTCCTTCCGGCCAGCTCTTGGCTGGCACGAAGGTGGGTGTCAGGAGAAAAACGAGCGCGCATGCACAGAGGACTGGCGAGGGAGCTGCCAGGAAGGGGGGCGCGAAGGGCTGAAGAGACGGGCAGATCCTCATGGCTGGTATATTTTCTGAGGCGAGCTGTTAAAGCGCTGTTAAAGAGAAGATGCAAGCATGACGCCTGTGCACATCTGTACACATGCACATGGGCGTATTTTGTCAAGACGGTTCAACACTTGGTTTTTCCAGGCTCCACACTCGTCTAGCCCTCCTCTGCCAGAGGAGTCTTTAAACCCAAATTTTTATCATTTGGGTTCCTATTAAATTTTTTTTTCTTCCCAAATTAAATCTCCGTTCCCCCCACACATCTTTGAAGCAGCCCGAAGTCTCCTGCCCCGCAGCCTTGGTGCCCTCACGCTTGTCTGAAATGCTGTCTTGTTGGCGCCTGTTGTTGGCTCT
>NC_034599.1:18607890-18799650 GCF_900095145.1 Mus pahari
TCTGTGTGTGTGTGTGTATGGGATTGAAGTTTTCAATTTCTGTGAAAAAAATGACATTATCACTTTGATGGGGATTACATTGAATCTGTAGGTCACTTTTTGTACATTAGCCATGTTCAAGATATTAATCCTATCAATCCATAAGCACAAGAGGTTTTACTGTCTTCTTGTTTCTTCTTTCGCTTTCCTTCTAAAGTTTTTGCTGTTTCCATTATTCAAGTCATTCACTTCCTTTGTTAGATTTATTCCAAGATTTTTTTTTTTGAGGCTATTGTTAGTGGGGTTATTTTCCTGATATCTTTTGTAGTATATCTGTCTTTGATATACAAGAACAATAGTGACTTTTGTGTGCTAATTTTGTATTCTGCCTTCTTACTGGAAATGTTTATCAGCTGTAGGAGTTCTGGTGAAGGGGTTAGGGTCTCTTATGCATATAAACAAATCATGTGTAAATAAAGATACTTTAAGTTTATCCTTTCCTATCTGTAAGCCCTTTATCTCCTTCTCTTGTTTTTTTTTTTTAAATTTTTTAATTATTTTCTTTATTTACATTTCAAATGCTATCCCGAAAGTTTCCTATACCCTGCCCCCCACCTCTGCTCCCCTACCCACCCACTCCCACTACTTGGCCCAGGCCTTGCCTTGTGCTGGGTTATATAAAGTTTGCAAGACCAAGGGGCCTCTCTTCCCAATGATGGCTAATTAGGCCATCTTCTGCTGCATATGCAGCTAGAGACACAATCTCAGGGGGTACTGGTTAGTTCATATTGTTGTTCCACCTACAGGGTTGCAGGACCTGATGTAGGGGCCACTGTCAGAACTCAAGATGCGGAATTTGCTGCTTTATTCTGGGTTCTATTGGAGTCAGTTCAACTCCAATACAATGTTCTAGAATCATGTGTACCTGAGTTCTCTCTTTCCCTTGGAAGATTAGAATACTTGTAGGACAGAGTGAAGACAAAGTAGATGGACAAGGAAAATAGGTTACATACTTCAGACAAAACAAAATCCAGCAATTCCCTTTGTGTATACAGGTTGTTGTATGTATAAACAACTCCATTCCCTTGTCTCCCAGGAAAGTTTGTAGCTAAAGTGCCCAAGAGAAAACCCAAATAAACAACTTGATGCATCTTAAGGCATTAGAAAAATTAGAACACTCAAGAACCAGATGGGATGGATCTCTGAATTCGAGGCCAGCCTGGTCTACAGAGTGAGTTCCAGGACAGCCAGGGCTACACAGAGAAACCCTGTTTCAAGAAAACCAACCAACCAACCAACCAAACAAACAAAAGAACAGATGGGAAGAAACAATTATGATTGAAACAAAAATTAGTAAAATAGAAGTGAGAACCTACAAAGAATCAGTGAAATGAAGAGCTAGTTCTTTAAAATATTAATACGATTGGCACACTTTTGCCAAACAAACCAAAAGAAAGAAAACTCCTCAAACTAACTAACTAGCTCAAATTAACTAGAGCTGAAAAAGAGGCAGGTCAGCAGACAGCACGGAAACCCAGAGAAGCACACGGATGTGGTTCAAACCCTTACTCTGCTGAATCTCAAAACACAAAAAAGGACGGATTTCTTCTTAAACCTTTTTTAAAAGATATATTTCTTTATGTATGTGTTGGGGTGTTTTGATTTCAGGTAGGTGTGGGAATCATCCGTGCAGTGCCTGTGGAGGCCAGAAAATGTCACTGGAACCCATGGTACTGGAGTTACAGATAGTTGGGAGCCACGTGTGGGTGCCAGGGATTGAACCCAGGTCCTCTTTAAGAACAGGAAGTATTTTTAACCACTGAGCCTGCCATTGGATAGATATCTTACAGCATATGACTCACCAAATTTAAACAGAAAATATATTTAAAATGTTAAACAAATCCATCACAAGGTATGAGATTGAAAAGATACTAACTAACTAACTGACTAACTAACTGACTAACAAACTGACTGACTAACTAACTGACTGACTGATTAACTAACTGACTAACTGACTAACTGACTAACTGACTAACTAACTGACGACTGACTAACTAACTAACTAACTAACTAACTGACTAACTGACTAACTGACTGACTAACTGACTAACTGACTGACTGACTAATTAACTGACTAACTGACTGACTAACTGACTAACTGACTGACTAACTAACTAACTGACTGACTGACTAACTGATTAACTAACTGACTAACTGACTGACTGACTAACTGACTAACTAACTAACTAACTGACTGACTGACTGACTAACTAACTGACTAACTAACTAACTGACTGACTGACTGACTGACTAACTAACTAACTGACTAACTGACTAACTGACTAACTGACTAACTGACTGACTAACTAACTAACTAACTGACTAACTGACTAACTAACTAACTAACTGACTAACTAACACTCCCAACCAGAAAACCCTGAGTTCTGGCTATCAGACCTTTAAAGAGTAGGCAAAACTGTTCTTTAGAATAGAAAAAGGGAAAAAAATACTTCCAATTTCTTTCATGACAACAGAATTTCACTAATACCTTTAAAAAGACACAGCAAAATAAAGAAAGAAAAGAAAAATTATAGACCAATCTCTCTGATCAGCATGGATGTAAAAACCAAACAGTTACTTGCACATTGAACTCAAGAACATATTAAAAAGATTATCCACCATAATTAAGACAGGTTCATCCCAGTGATAGCGGGATGGCTCAACAGATATAAGTAAATAAATGACTACATAACTGAGACCCTTCCTGGGCAACTCTGTATATCTCCCTTTTCCTTCCTAGGAGGTAGGTGTTAAAGAGGCATCCTTAATATTTTCTCTGTACTGGATTACAGAGCTGTGTGCTTATGGGACACAGTTATATTTATTCTTAGATACCAGAGATGGCAAGAGTTTTGCCTCATTTGTGATTTTTCTACTTAGAATCATAACTCAGGCTTACAGGAAAGCTCTAAACTGTGGAAAGGACTTGCTCCTCACTTTAGTTTGTAGAAATGAACAGTTACACTGTGTTTATTATGGAAAGCGGTTACTGTTTTCCTTGCTTCTCTCTGTCTTCCATGATTGATGTGAATATATTCTTAAGCATTCAGAGTAGCAAGTGCCCTTCTATTTTCATGTCCTTGGTTTTCATTACCCCCCTTCCTGTCCCTCTACCTTCTCCCCGTTCTACAGCTTAACAATTCTATTGCACTACTTTTATTTTTTCCCTGCTTGACATTAACATGTAATGCCTTTTTTTCATATTTATTTCCTTTAGTAGATACATAAGATTGTTTTGTGGGAAAGTATGTACATTTTTTTGGACACTGTGGTTATATGCCAGGTATTAGCCTTGGGTAAGGATGGAGGCAAGGAGCTGAAGCAAAGACTGTTGTACAGTAGAGAAATGATGACTCCAAAGACCTGGGAGAGGCACTTGAGCATGCCACCCAGCTCTGTATTATCCTGAGGTACTCAGTCTTTGGCCTCCTGAGGAACCTGGTAAACTCCAGTAACCTTAGGGTACCATGCGTTAACTCAGAGAAAAACAATAATGGGTCATTAGTGCATCCTCTAAGTCCCAAGCCAGCTGTGGCAGCTGTGCTCCTGCTAAGTCCTCCCACAGGCATCCACATGCTAACACTGAAGATGCTGCCTTTTCCCACTCAGTTGGAAGGACACAGAGATGATGACTAATGCAGCTCTTTGTGCTAATTCTCTAGTTAAGAATCAAGTGGTGTTTAAGACACATTGTATCAGAGTCAAAACATTTAATCCGATTGGGAATACTGTATATAATATGTATACAATATACAAAAATTAGATACTGTATATAATAGAGAATCAGATCTCTCCATTTTCCTATGAGTTAGTACATTGAAATGGCGAACTGGTGGCGTGTGCTCTACATTCCAAGGCACTGCATGCTTCCTCCTGGCAGTATGCTCAGGCCTTTCATAACAATGTGTACCTGAGCGATGGGTGTGGGATGAGAATTGCAGGCTTCCTAGAGGAGTTGGCTCTTAGCCATCCTGGGGCGTGGGGGGCAGGACCTCTCCACCATTAGCAGAACATACATGAAGCTGAAACCTGATGTTGCTAACTGGATGAAGCAGCCCTAAAGCATCCTAGTGAGTAATCTGTTGTTGCCGCTCTTCATCCTTGGGGAATCACAAGCATAGTGAGTGTTCCTCAAGAGCCAATGGGCCAGGGGGGAACATTGGTTAAAATGCCTTGCCAGTAGTGATGATGAATTACAAAGATTGTCTTCTTTATCCACATAGAAAGTGCAAAGTCCTCAGGAAACATTTACTGACTCCTCCCTCTGGAATGTGAGGGGCATTGTTGGAGCCACAGTCTGTGTTATAAAAAAAATTGGTGACTCGGAGGGGTTTTCTTGGCGTGCTTAGAATCACAGAGCTGCTAAATGACAGAGACAGGGACAGAATTAGGTGATCCAGTCATCTAACTCATAGATGTTATCTTGGTAACTGGGCCTAGGTGGCCGTGTTTTCAAGCTTCGTTGAGACCACCCTCCCACCTCTGCTGTGCCCATGCAGACTGCGGCTGGACAGTCCCTGATCCCAGAAGAAGGAAATGCCTAGAGGTTCACCTTCTGCTGAGGATGTCTCAGCTTCACCTTCCAGAGCTGAAAGTGAAGATCTGTCCCAGCCAACCACTCCTGCTGTGGGAAACTGGTGCTGGGTAGCCGGGAAGCCATAGTTGTTCCCTTACCCTTTCCTCCCTTTCCACTTTGAAAGCTTTAGAATGATGACATGGGACCCAAAGCCAAACAGTCCATAATGGCCAAGAAAATCTAACTCAGATGTTGGCATGCTGGGGAACGTGTGTCAAAGGTTTCTTCTTACTCAATTGTGTGAATCAGTAAATGTGGGGGGAGGGCGGGGCTTGGATCACCAAACGGACTAACCACCTCCCATTGTTTCTTGGGACATTTTTGTTTTTTTCCACTTTCTTTCCTGGTTTTTTTCTTCATGCACTTCCTTAACACCGTTCTACTTAATTTTTAATTTTAGGTAACCAGCACATTAATACATTAACACAATAAACATTTAAACAGGAAGGGAAAGCAAGTGTTTCTGATCGGACAAAAGCTCACCCAGCTCAGAAACAACTGTTATCAATTTCTTATGACCATCCCAGAACGTTTCCAGGTTTTTATGATGTAGTTCTGCATGTGCACTTCCTGTACAGAAACGAGATGGAGTATATACATACTCCTTTTTCGTTTGCTTTCAAAACACCTCAATAATCTGTGAGTTAGGAGTTTCCCCAGTCCAGTTCATGCCTTTATTGGTTGTCCTATGGATTCTGTGGAATTGGCGTAACGTCTCTCTTCTGATGAACGTTTATATTTTTAGCTTTTACCAAGCAGCCAGGGAATCAACCTGTGAGGCTTGCTGTGTGCATGCATTGTTGTTCTTTGAAGGCAGTGACCTAGGAATGCAGAATGATTGCTCTCCCTTGCTACAGGCGCTGGGCTGACCAGGTACTCAGCTCTCCAATGATGACATCATTCTTACAGGAAAACATTATTTTGGAAATGTTTATCATTTCATTTTTTAAATTTTAATTTCCATGCTTGCATCTTCCAAGAGTTTTTTGTTTTCCCTAACGCTCATGAATGTTGTGGACATCTCACTGTTAGAGCCCTCAGGTTATGAGGTGTGATTGTCTGATGAACTTGAAGACCTTTTTCCTACTTGTTATTTTCCAAGAAGTTCTAATGGCTCTTGTTTTATTCCATCACTGGACACCAGAGTAGGATCTTAGTGCTCATCCAGTAGTCCCCACAATAATAAAGTGATTCCTCTTTCTTCGTTTGGTTTTGGTTTTGTCTAAGGAATCTGAGGACGTGGACAAGTGAAATAATCCATTTACTGTGGCGTTATTTTTTTCCAAAGATAAAGCAGAGGGCATCCACATCTCCAGTGCCTGCTAATGGGGAGGGCAATTCAGGTGGCAGGCTAGAGTGAGCAGGAAAGGAAAGGAAGCAGCTGCTAGACAAGGGATTAGGGACATGCCTGAGGAACTGTTGTAGAACAGGCAATGCATCTTTGTGAACAAGAAAGAATTGGTCACAACCCCAGGGACTGGTATGCAGAAGGAAGGCTCACTCCTGAAGGTTAAGGTCTACAAAAAGGTATGAAATAGTTCTTTGAAATTATTCTCATTCCAAGTCATGGGGGTGGGGAACTATGTTAAAATGCCAATTCCCAGGTTTTCCTCCAGGCCTACTGTATCACTCCTAATTTGAAATAACTTTTTGTTTGTTGATTACCAGGGAAAGGGGAGGGACAGACAATAACCTAATGCAGTCTTATCTTGGAGTTATTTTCCTCTGAAAGGGATGTTGGTATGGAGAAGGAAGTAGGTGTGTAGATTGCTGAAGGGCAGAAATGTGAGGTTTCATTCTTCCAAAAAGTGTCCTCAGAAAGACTTGGCCACCATGAGTTTGTAACCTCACACACTCACAACCCTTCTTATTCTGATCATATTGATTGATTCATTCATTAACTCAATGGTGTTACTGAGCCGTATACCCGGTGGTTATAGATGATGCTGTTAATTGATTGTTCTTAACTTTTATGAGCCCAGAATAATCCCTTAAGCTAAAGCAAGTAATTTATAACTAATTCTTTTCAAGCAAAAGATTTAGCATACTCTTAAGATTGTTTTTCTTCTTCTCAATAAGGGTTATAAATTTGTATCCAAAATGGCCTAATAACTAGGCGAAAGATTAACCTAATTTGAGAAAGCTCAATATTGTTTGATGAAAACAGATGAGATCACTGGAAGTCAGGCAGATGGTTTTGGCAGCTTTTCCATGTTTACTTGGACTGAAATCACCCTTTAATTTGGAGTTCTTTCATGAACAATAATGTGTCTGTTATCTGAATATATGTTAGGGAATCATAAATGAATACGTATGTTTCAAACTTTGTAGGTCAAATTCTATCCTCTTTCTTCATAGAACACACGAAATATTAATTGTTCACACTACTTTGATGAAAGATAGAAAAATATAGTGAATAGTTTTTCAAATAGTGTTTATTTTCCATATTCTGAATTTTGATTCTTTGGTGCTTTGTCTTATTTTTGGTGGGTTGTAGGCCATGGATTCCATTTTTTAACTTTGAAATTTTATTGAAACATAGCTCATGGTGTCTCATGAAAGCAAAAGGAATGAATTCTGGATACCTTTATGTTAACTTGGCACAAACTAAAGTCATTTGGGAGGATAGAACCTTAGTTGAGAATTGGGCTGTGGGCAAGCCTGTAGGGCATTTTCTTAATTGGTGATTGATGGGGAAGAGCCCAGTCCACTAAAGGTGGTGCTATCCCTAGGCTGAAGGTCCTGAGTTCTCTAAGAAAGCAGGATGAGCAAGCCATGATGAGCAAGTTAGTAAGCAGCACCCCTGCATGGCCTCTGTATTAGCTGCTGCCTCTAGGATCCTGCCCTGTTTGAGTTCCTGTCCTGACTTCCTTTGATGATGATCAGCAAACTTTGATAAGGGAAGTGTAAGCTGAATAAATCCTTTTCTCCCCAACTTGCTTTTTGTCATGGTGCTTCATCATAGCAATAGTATCCCTAACTAAGACAGAAGGAATGAAATAGAACTTTGTACCTCAAGCCAACTGTCCCTAGGTTCTGATAAATAAGAATGCTACATACCTGGGGATCATAAGGGAAATAGGCTCATTTGTATAAACCGGTTACAAGAGACAAAGAGGATCATGAGTATTAGCAACACCTTAAACACTGCTAATTATGGGTTACCGTTCAAACAGTGCAGGATATGAGTTGGGTTGTTTCCTTCCAGCCAAACTTCTCTTGGCAATCATAGCCACTCACTGATTGTTCCCTAAACAAAGAACAGTCCTTCATCCACCTTCTTCTTTCCTTCTACCTTGACCTGACCAATTTGCCAGGTAGTCAGTGTGTGATCCGCGTAGACATGGCTTGCTCCAGATTTTATATACCTGGAAGGAAGGGCCTATTTTTGGGTCAAAGATCTGACTCTTAGTTATTCAAACTACTGTGAGTGAACTTGAGAAAGGTGATAGGTATTCTCTGATGGTGACACGAGACAATTCAAGACAAATTAAAGTATAAAAGCAAGTTTATTGGTTGCAGCTTTCAGATGGGTTCACTGACCACACGGGAGAAGGGGGGTGGTCAGTGAAGTTGCCTTGCAGAAGGAGATGAAGGAGAAGTGGAAGAGAAAGAAAGTGCATGGAGTGGGAGGAAGGACAGGGAAAGGGGGGAGAGAGAGAGAGAGAGAGAGAGAGAGAGAGAGAGAGAGAGAAAGAAAGAGTACTGGGTGGGGAAGAGGAAGCCCCACCCCTGAGCTGGAAAGTTCAGGGTAGAGTATGCCAGTCATGCCCTGTGACAAGTAGGGACTGAGGGATACTGGGAGAACCTGGAGGCCGGGCCCACTTTGGTATGTTATGTTAAATAGGTACCTCAGTTGTTTGTCCTGAGTGTCAATTCCAACAGAATGATTTTGGAAGAAAAGACCAACCTCAAGCAACTTCAACGAACCTCAACCTTGGCTTCTTGCAGATGCTGGGGTCCTGAGGTGCAGGTCATGATTATTCTAACCTAGTGGTTAGGGACCTGACAGTACTTAGGGAATTCAGATGCAACTGTTGCACTGCCTTTCCTTCTTGGAGTCTTGCTTCCTGCAAGATAAGATTCATGGGACGTTGGCAGCTTTTTGTCTCACTGATGGCTTCTCCGTTCACAGGCTCTTATGGTCGTGGTGGACCAACAATTTGAAAGCAGTTTGTGAGCAGAGCAGCTTTGAGGAGGTGACTGAAAACAATCTGTGTCTTAGGAAGCAGTGGTTTTCTGTTACTAACTAGCATGTTCTGGCCACCCTTAACCTGAAAAAAAGTGGTACCCATAACTGTTTATTATACCTGTGATGTTCCAGGGAAACAACTTAGAAGAGTTTTGTATGATTGTGTCTGGTTCCAGAGTTGTTGCTGTTTCCCTAAAGTGGCATCTTGCTATGTTCTCCAAACAGGTCTTGAACTGGTAGATTCAGGCAGATTTCCCACATCTAGGGGTGAGACTATAGTCTTACACCAACAGATTCTGCTCAAATGTTTCTAATAGAGATCTACTCATACAATTAAGAATTTATAAACTCGTGTATAATAAAGTTTCTCTCCCACTCGTAACCCTTATCTTCTGTATCATCTTCTCCTGGAGATGTTCTTCTGTTTAGAGTTTATACTCATCTGCTATTTAAAATCTCCTGGAACCCTGTACCATCTCCCAGCCATCGAGCACTTAACGTTTAAAGCCTTTATCCTCACTATACTTGGGAGCTGCAGGAAACTTGTGATCTGCTTCCTGGACATCCATATGTGTTTTAATCTGTGAGTAGAACTCACTTTATTTATACAGCTTCAGAAATGTGAGTAGGATTTGCTGTATATTTTTAATGATAAGAACAAAACAATACGCACATACATACCACAAACAACAACAATAACACATAAGCACTTGCACACACACCCCAAACAAGCAAGCAAGCAAGCAAACAATAAAAACAGCAGAACAAAAATGGAAAACAAAAATAAAAAACAACCAAAGAAACCAAGGGTTTATTTTCCCACTTCTTTCTCACTAGCTAAAAAAAAAAAATGTACAAAATGTTGTAATTCATAGATTACTTACCTATAGTATAAATCAGGATATTTCGGCATTTAAGTAAAAATGGCCTTATTTGTTATTTTGTTAACACTAAAATCACACTTTGCAGAAATCTGCTTTGCTGTTAAGTTTGGTAAGGAAACTTAAGGCAGAGATAAGTCTCCCTGTGACATTTGTCTCAATCCACTTCCTCAGGGTGTCGCTGACCATGTTTTGGAGGATTTGTGTTGGTAGATTTTCTAAGAAGTATGTGGTTGCCTTTAATTAGGAGATTAGATTTCTGAAGTGTGCATGACTTCGGGTGCATTCATTTTCACCTTTCTAGTGTGGACAAGTTGAGGACTTTCCTCAGGGAAAGAGAGAATAATGGCTCTCGCCCTATTATTATCTTCTATGCAAAGAGCTTTATCAGAGCACAGCTAAGACTACTTCTACTTCAAATGCCCAAAGTATTAATTTTCTACCAATGCATAACTAGCTATGGCAATCTTCGTATCCTAAGATCAAGGTCATTTATCTTTTCATTGGTTCATTGTTAACATTCAAGGATGCCTTGCTGCCTTGAGACACTGTAGTGTAGGTGCCAGCCAGGGCTGGGGTCTTGCTTGAGCCTCAGATCCCTCTCCTGTACTCACAAATTTTGTCATCAAAGTTCATTTGCAATTGTGGAATGGCTTTCTTCTCGGTGCCAGTGATAGAGTTCCTATATGACTTGTAGGATCACTGATGTAGGTCGTCTGTTACATCAGGTTTATTCAAGGTAATGTCAAATGGATTAAGTAAAAACTGACTAAGAAATCAGAGCTGGTGGCTCTGGCCTGAAACTGCAGTTACTTAAAGGTTGAGGTAGGAGAACAGAAACTTCACAGCCTACCATGGTCATATGGTAAGTTTTAAAGTTACCTTGGACTAGATAGTGAGACCTTGCCTCAAAGTGCAAAGAAAATGGGGGACTGGGATGCATGTCAGTGTAGATTGCTTGCCTGGTGTGAATGAGTTCCTGGGTCCAGCCCCTACACACTCGAGTGTGTGCATGTACATACATACACACACACACACACACACACACACACACACACGCACGCACACACACACACGCACACACACGCACACACACACACACGCACACACACGCACACACACACATACACACACGCACACACACACACACACATACACACACACGCACACACNCACACACACACACGCACGCACACGCACACACACACACACGATAGAAAACTAATGTGATCAGAGAACTTTAGTAGTGTAATCTCCTCTTTCCTTTTCTCCTCTGCTTATAACCCTCTTATTCCAATGTGTGCCCTCATTCAAGGAAGGAATTTCAGAAGATGGATGTATGTTCAAGGGCAGAAATCTTGACACCCATTTTAACATTCTGCCTGCCTCACCCAGAGCAACTATGGATCCAGGCATGCAGAAGGACCTAGGCAGAACAGTATGGAGAGATAGAGGGCAATCTGCTTATTTGTGGTCCCTTCCTCCTCCCCTCTATGTAGGCCAGTGTACCTAACCTTGTACAAGGAGTATGCCTGATCACAGGACTGGTTTGGTCTGGCCCTGCTCACCCCTCAAAATGACATTAGTCCTATTTTGCTTCTGATAGGAGCCATTCATTAGTGTTGCTCTGTGTTCTGTACTTGACTCACACCACAACAGTTCACACGCACCGTTCACCCTGTTCAGACTCCTTTCCACACAGATCACTTGACTAGTTTGATGCTCTTCTGCAGCTCTCACCCATGCACTGTTTCCTGGTGTCTGGGGCTATGTGGAGTAGAGCTGGGCACCTCTCCTTTATCATGGTAACATTTTTTTATTTCTGGGGCTCCCACTAAACAGGCAGCAACTCCTCCTCCCACTCCTTCTACTTTCTCAGCTCTGCCCAGTGTGCCTGCCAGATAGTGGCGATCAAGTGACTGTAGGAAGGGAGGAAGGAGCTGTCAGAGAGGCGGTGAAAGTGGAAATAGATTGCAGGCTTTTCAGCTCAGTGTGTGTCTCAAAACACCACCTCCCATGACTATTACTTCACGTTAGCTCATTACCCGATCTACTTAAAAGCTGAGTTAAAATGATAGAGAGTAAGAATGGGCAACTCAGGCTGAACAATGATTAAACAGAGTCGGCCAGTTCCATGTCACTGAATCTTTATTGATTTCTTCATTGAATTCCACACAATCTAGGCATAGTTTTATGTCATGTGGTAGTTAAAGGGCTGGTGATATTTAGCTGAAGACATGCTTGGCATTGTCTGGCTAGTGCTGAAAGTGGGAAGCAGCCTCTGAATGCTCTGGAACATCTGGGCTCTCTTAGAGCTGCTCTATGAATTTTTCTTCTGCTGAGTTTGGGAGCTGTGGCAGGGCTGCTCTGGTGACATTGTGAATGGAGAACAAGAACTCAACTTCTAACCTCTACATGCAAGGCCACCCTGAGGTGCTAAACGCAATAGACAGGCTAGTATTTCCTAGTTTTAGGAATGAAGACAAGGCTCTTCTGTGGCTGTGGTCTGGGGAATGTAGGAAAATCATAAAGACCCAGTTATTTGGAGAATGAAATGAAAAGGGGTTTGGGCTTGGAGTTGAAGATGGAATCAGTTGCTGCCTCCGCCACTTCTGGTTCCTTGGCCTTGAACAAATAATGTCCTCCTGAGCCTTGCTGGATGCAGCTTGTGAAATAGTCAAATGGCTGACCTCCATTTCCACATGTTCAAAGAGTGAGTCCGCGTTGTTTCTATCGTGAGAAATCACATATCACACAAAGCGATTTAACCCATCTCTGTGGAAGAGCCTAGCAGCATGCACTCAAACCACTGCCTGCTCCCAGTTCCATCTGCTTCCAGAGCATTTTTCTCACCCTAAGTTGCAAATGCTGTACCCACTGAGTAGCGATGGCTCCTTCCTCTCACAGCTCCTGCTCACTTCTATTATACTTCTGGTTTCTGTAACTTCTCTATTTTAGGTACTTCATGTAAGTACCGATACTTTGTCCTTTCTGTGTGGCTTATTTTACTTAGTAGAAGATGTTCAAGGTTGAGGTTGACACCACTGCTTCTTTGCCCCACAGTCCTTTGTAGCATCCCACTGGGTCCATAAACAACCTTTTGCTTATCCATTCATCCACTGATAAATGTTGAGTGGTTTTCAATGGCTATTCACATTCTTTATTACCTTTAGACATTCTGGTATTCCGTGAGCTTGGCAGCCCCTGGAGTACAAGGTATCTTGGTTAAATTATGTAGTTTCACCTCATAGCTCCAAGTGAAGGATGGCCAGAATGTTAAAACTGAAAGGATATGGCTGGCATCAATCTTATTTAGTTTTTTTCTGCTATGTAAGAGAAAGAACAGGGTCTCCTGGTACAAATTCAGTACTCTGAGCAATAGTTGAGTATTTATGGCCTATAAATAGAAAGATAGAAGTTTTTATAGAGCAAATAGTAACTAATATTAGGAAAATATAGGCAGTTCTTACCCCGAATGCTTGGGCCTGGAGGTTAGCCATTGTTGACAAGCTAAAATCCATAATCCCCTATCAGAATCCTTGGAGATTCTTGGCTCCGCTGTTGTTAATGCCTCTTTTCACATCAGTTGTACACGAAGTGAGTCTGCATGTGGAGATTGCTCTCCATGTCTCTTGAGGAATGTGTGATCAGATATTCAAAAACCACTTTTCTTGCCAAATACTACTCAGTTTCTTCCATAGGGTACCCCTTAGAAGCCTGTTTCTGAAAAATTGGCTCTGGTCCACAGCTTAAAGTCTCCACCAATCTTGCCTAGTTTCTAGAATGGGTAGCTTTTTCCTTAATGCAGTGGCCTACTTGTATTTCAAATAAAGCAAGACTCACCCCTCTGACTTGATACCGTGGGGTCAGAGGGGGGCCACACAACCTTCCGGAGGATTCTCCAGTTGTGCTCTGAGGTTTGATCAGATCAGCCTTCTCTGCTGGTCACACCGTTCTGAAGTCACCTTGGGCAGTGAGGTTCAGTGAAAATTCTCCAGATGAAAGCCCATGCCAAGGAGGTGGCAGACAAGAGAAAGCCAATTTTTCAGAAACAGGCTTCTAAGGGGTACCCTAAATCCTTTGCTTCTTATGAACTTTTCCTGACATTGAGAGATACTGGGCAAGCATAGGTGAGCTTAGCCCACTGTGGGAGACTTCTGGGCGAAGTATGGATCAAGCCTAATATTCCCATGTCAGTGATTTCTAAGAATTTAAAAGTGTGGGTCTGATAGGTGTGTGGTATATGTGAGATTATCCCAAAATTTACATAAAAATACCAAGGGCTTAGAATAGCTGAAACAATTCTTGACAGCAAGAAAGAAGTAGGGGAAACCAGCCGACTTCTATTAGCTACAGGAGTCTAGTGTGAGCTCTTATAAGGATGAGGCACACAGATTAATGAAACACTCGGTAGCATGTAGAGATGTGCTCACATAAACATACCCAATTGTATTTAAACAAAGAAAGTCGATGGAAGAAACCTATCCTCTTCCACATTTGTGCTGAGCGACTTGGTAACTCCAGGTAATAAGTTAAACCAATCACCAATATACTAGACCCGGACCTTATAAATGATGCAGAAAAACCAAGTCAAAATTGATCACAGGCTTTCATGTGAAATGTGAAAAACAGCCCAAACAAGTAGTTTGCAAAGTATTAAGCATATACATTTTTTATTTGCTGCAATGAATCTCGGTGCCTTTGGATATCAAGGAAAAATTTAATATTAAAGGCATGTTTACTACAGTCTAACTATGCTAAACCATGGGAAAATTCCATCAGTAAAATTTTATGAAGGGAAAACACATAGAAAAAAGCATGCAGAAAGAGTATATTTGGGACCTAGCACTGTTCAAAAAGTTTTGACTTGACATCAAAAGCACAGTTTGTAAAGGAGACCAGGAGCCACGGGTCTGCCCATGAGCTCTCTGGGAGAGTTTCTGCGCATGCCAGAAAGCATCATAACTAGAAGGCAGGTGAATGCTGTGGGACAGTTCAGCAGAGAGTGTGCACAGGTGGTGGCATTTCGTCACATGAAAAGAGGGTCAACATTATTAGCTATCAAGAAAATGCAAACCCAAGTCACAATGAGACATTGCTACTCAGGTACAGAAATGGATGAAAAGATGTAAATGCCAAGTGAGGGTTAAGAAGTGGAAAATTCCATATTACTGCCGGAAAAAGTATTATGTGCTCTAGTCATAGTGAACATCACTATCTCAGTTTCTCATAAAACTGAGCAGACACTTGTCATTTGGTAGTTAGTATGTCCTTGGACATTTTTATTCCTTGAATAAAAGTGCACAGTAGTCTTATTTGTTATAAGCAAAAAGAAAAACAAAAGTTATTGAGCAAGCTAACAAATCAATAAAACATTCCAGCTGTCCTTCACTAGGTAATGTTTCTATAGTAAGTGGTATATCAATTCTAGGGAATAATGCACAGCCATGAAAAGGAAAAATCTCTTGAGCCTATAACTTGCATGAAGATAAAAAATATTCTCTAAGAGCACATCCAGTCTTAAAGGCTTCATCTTACACTATATACACACAAACTGTGATTTAGTCTTCCTGAATAATAAGATTATAGACATAAAGAATTTACTTGTGGTTTACAGATATTCAGGATACAACAAGAAGCAGAGTGATTGTGGCTGTAAATTAAGAGCCCAGGAATCTAATGGTGTTACCACAGTCCTGTAAGTTGATTGGTTATAGTATAGGAATACACACACACACACACACACACACACACACACACACACACACGTACAAATTGGTGAAATGTGAATGAGCTGTGTGGACAGCATTGATGTCCACGTCCTGGTTTTGATATTTTAATATGGTTACACAAGGTATATACACTTCCCTGTGTGTTTACAACTTCTGATGAGTCCACTAATTAGTTAAAAATAAAATATAAAGTATTATAGGTGGTATTAGATTACTTCTGAATAGCTATTTTTCCTCATTGAACTGGAACAGCCTATTTAATAAACCATAAAAGTGCATCATATGAAATTGAAGCACATCAGCTTATATGTGTCATTTGATATATGTGTGTGTGAGAGGGTTTCTTCTTTCTACTCATCAAAGAGGTTGTATTCACTCATTTCTTTGAAATTAATTTGGGAAACTGAAGATTTCAGTTCCTACATTTTGTTCTGCATTCACTGTAATTCATCCTATGAGCCTGCTGACATTTTTCTGTCCTCAAATACAAATTATTTTCTCAGACTGATATTATACACCCCAAATTGTAAAACACTTATCTCTTTCAAAAGCACTCGAATCAAACCATGGGTGTTTGAATTTGATCCTCTGAGTTCTTAGTATTTGTTGTTTCCTATGTCAAAAGATCCCCAGAATAGCATGACTGGTGGCCAAACTAAAGGTATTTAGAATAGAGTTTAACTACAAATCTATAAAAGTTGGCTCTTGACATCCCAGCCATGAAGGCTGCATTTACCTTACACCACCAGCTTTCAGTAACCACTAGACCGTCCCATTGGAACGTCATTGAATGGCATTGTGTGTGATTGTCAGCAGGTCATTGTTAGGTACCACTTCCTGAGCTCCAGAGTGAGAGGCAGCCAGGTTAGGCCATCAACCCTGGGTTCAGGGTGGCATATAAAGAGCTCCTGGGTGACTGGCATGGGGCCTTTCAGTTTCCTCAACTTTGCTCCCTCATGATTAAAGATGCACTAAAATGTTGACTGTCCAGTAGTGCATTCTGTGAGCTAAAAGTTAGCCTCAGATGAAAGCTTGAAGCACAAAGCCACACCTGTCACAACTACATAAAAAGATTAATTTTCACTTCTCATTTTTCTTCTTTTTATGCAACATTAAATTAAACAAACAAACAAACAAACAAGCAAGCAAGCAACAAACCCCTCATCTTTGTAATGGTCTCTAATGACGATATCCTACCTCACTCTGGAAAGCCTGTCTGATGACTTTATAGGACAGCCTCTTGGATATGACTGGGCTTCTTCCTCTGTTCAGTATAATTTCCTCCCCTCTGACCATTGCCTGACAGTGGGGTGCTGATGCTGGAACTGAGCACAGAGAAGCATGCTGGCCCACAGATAGACACGTTCATGGTCAGACACATCAAGTGTGTGGCATGACTTGTGCGAGCAAACTTGCAAGTGTTTTCATCCCTTAATAGATCACATGTCTCCTTTCCTGTTATAATTGTATTGAGAGCTTAAAAGTTTATTTTTACTGAGTAGAAGCCCAATTTATTTTTGGTTCATAGACCATCGAGGGTGGACATTGTCTTGCTATGATACTATAAAGTCAAGAGCCCGGCAGCCAAATGTCATCACCTGCCCATCTTTAATAATCACATATGCCAGAAATGCATGCACGGGATGTGGGAGTGTTGTGCCAAGTTTGCATTTAAGTCATTGCTCATCAGATAATTCTGTGTATTTAAGATTTCATTCATGCAACCATCAAAAGTTAAGTAAAATGTCTCTCCAGTATGCTTTATTCTACTGTCTGTTATTTAATTTAGGTCATATATTAAATTCTTGGTTGGGAGACAAAACAGAAAAGTTACGTGAAGAATGTTATGTGAGGGGCCCACAACGTTCTTTAGGAACTCAGTTTGTGAGTCTGACTTCTTCTCTTGGGATGAAGGAAATGGTTTGGCCATAAAATTCCCATTAGCCACAAAAGTAAGCAAAATTGCCTGCAGGATTCATGCAGGTAGAGCCTTGAAGAGTAATAAAACCTGGGCTAAATGAACTCTTTAAGGACACGATTTAAGCCCTCGAATGGCCAGTTAGACTTTATGTTTATCCCTCTGACTATACTTCCATATGTTTCTGGAGAAGTTCTGAAAAGTGGCTCATTAAAAAAAAATTGTATTGGACTGGGGTAATTTGGGGCTTATTGACCAAGGCCAAGGGTGGAGGGTGCCCTGTCAGAGTTCAGGAACAGCAAAGAATAGCAGGTCTGTGTGTACTCTTTCCTTCTGCCACCTAGCAAGAAGTGACTTCAGAGACCCCAACTCTGGTTTAATTTAAATAAATACAACAAAAAGCTTCATAAACAAAATCAAGTAAACAAACAAGCAGCAACAATAATAAAACAACCTAAGAACAAGCCAATAATTTATGGGACCAAAGTTGATTTGGGGGGGGAAAGGGGCACATTATTGAAAATTAAGTCATCTGTATTAAGCCAAGAAAACTTTGCTTTTCTGGAGGCAAATTTAATTGGGTCCATATGCCTAAGGCCTCAGGAGATAGGGGGTCGGAAGCGTGCCACCTTTGCTATTTTCTACTTTCTGTGGTTTGTAGGAATAGTTGCATGTAGGTGCTTGCTGTTTCATACCACCTAAATCGGACACTTATTAGGCACCACAAACAGTGTTGGGAAGAACCTGTCATTACACACTGTGCATGTAGAGAGAGCACAGAAGCACACTTTATGCAGGTGAACTTCATGAATGGCTCCCTAGATGCAGTGAGCTCGAATCTTGAATGATCTGTGTGTCCTTAGGAGTGGGCAAAGGACCAACTGAGATCTGGGTTTCCCAGGAAAGGAAGGCCATGTGCAAATCGCAGAACGAAACCTTCCGGGCACATATGGAGGAATTTGACTATACCTCGATCAGGCTGAACATGGTCCATCAAGTGTTAAAGCTTGGACTTGAACATTTGAACACTGGCAGCTGCTGAAGAAGGCTTATGGAGAGTCTTATCACAACCAGGAGACACCCAGAGAGCCTGTCAGAACAGTGTAGGTCAGGGGAAGAAGCAGCTGAGGAGAGGCCAGAGAGAAAGGGCTGTAAAGATAACTGTGGGCATCCAGTAGGTATGAGAGGAAGTAAAGAGGCTTTTCAAAGTGACTGGGGGCGGGGAGCAGGTAGGAGAGGAAGTAAGTAGGTTAGAAAAGTAAATGGAGACACCAGTCAGCATCGCACAGTGACGTCTACAAGGGAAGGGCAAGGAAATCCACGGCCTTGGCTGAAGTCCAGGGACTTGCAATCAGGACTGGCAAGTTCACTGTGAAAGTGACTCTGGGAAACTCTGTAGAGTTCTAAGAATGGGAGAGAGGCCCAAACAGGGAAGGGCTTAAGGTGCCAAGGGATGTAACAGCAATGGCAAGGCCATGAAAAGTAAGGATTGTAGACAAAGGTGGAGAAACCAGGATCAGCTCCTAAGGCTCCTTATGAGGCCCATGCCATTCTCCAGTCTTGATGATTTTTTTAAGGGTTATTTTAATAATGATGCTGAAAGTGTGTGGGATTTTCTCTCTCTTGAAACAGTGTGGCCGCTGAAAAAGTTTGCAACTAATACGAAAAATGAGTTTTCTTGCTTCACTGTGGGTTTAATTAATTTATGTTCTTCCTGTTTCCATTGCCATGAGCCCTCTGAGTTGACTGGATTAGTCTAGGCAGAGCTTCCTTACGAGAGTCCACATGACAGAGGAACACATTATGAAATTTTTTCCTCACTCTGAAAATGTTTAATATTAACAAGAGCAAAAACACATGCAAAGGGAAAGTGAGCAGTTTAGGCTGGTGGCTCTCAACTTTCCTGATGCTGGGACACTTCAGTGTAGTTCCTCATGATGTAGTGACTCTAACCATAAAATTATCTTCATGGCTGCTTCATAACTGAAATCTTGCTACTGCTAAGCTGTGTGATGCACATCTATCGTCTTTTGGGGATCACAACCCACAGGTTGGGAAGTGTTCCGTTGGCCTCATTTTATACCGTTTTAGACATAAGAACATAGGCTGTCTGCATGATGGTTTCAATGGAGGTTTCCCAACCTTGGTATAGTTGACCTTTGTCTTGGTTAATTCAGTGTTGTGCCCTGTGGGTGGGAGGCTGCTTCCTGAGGTCTGTGTCCACAAGACACCTGCAGTCCCTCTTGCTCCCCAATGCGACAATCAGCAGTGTTTTCTAATGTTGCCAGAATTCCTCTGGACAGGGGCGGGGAAGAGGAAGAACAGCTGGCTTAAGTGTATTGCAGTGATTTTATCAGAAAACAATTGCTTACTCCTGCAGTCTCGTGGTATCTCAAAAATTGTTCATTGTCTGTAGACACGCTTGAAGAAAGAGAAACCCCACTTTACTGAGTTCTGTGTGTTCCCCACTTTCTTTTACCCCCTTTCTCCCTTTCACTTAGTGACTGTGTCAATTACCACTTGATTTTATAAGAAGGACACTTACTTTTTTTTTCTTTTCCTGGGTAATTAGTTCCTCAATGCAGAATATTATAGGAAGGTTAGACCTGGATGTAGAAAATGTGGCCTTCACCTGGAATGTGGTTTCTAGTTCACGTCACCTTAAACTCCCTGTAATTTGGAGCAGTCACCTTAGACTTAATGCATATGTTTTCTCACGTGTAAGCTGAAGGAGATAAACTGTATTATCTATAATTATGCCTCTGGTTATACATATCAGAACTTTAGGAATTTGCATTGTTTTGTTTGCCCCCTGCACTCATGACAGATTTTCCAAGAACACTCAGAATGTGCCTTGTAGACTCTCAGTTGCCCATAGACAACAATGCTGGTCTACAATACCATAAATACAGTCAACAATTAGAAACGTTGACTATAACTCAAGAGAGATTTAATGCCTTTTGCACGTAATAATTTTAAAAAGCATGCTCATGCATCAAGTAATGTTTTAAATGTAATTTTTTTAACAAGTCATTGTTACTGTATTTTATAAAGACACTGATCTGAATTTTAGACAAAACAGAACAAAGTGTTCTTTCACTAAAGGTAATAGAGAAGCCCTTCCTGGAAACATGATGGGATGTTTTCACAACCTTTCTTTTCTGTCCTGTAAGAGACAGTGCAATTTGGCTCACGAGGCTTTATAACTTGGTTGTAGGCAAGAGATTGTCTGACTATTCTTTGATCAGCTCAAATTCTATGGCTGATAGAATTTGCTACAAATTTTTTTTCAAGAGGAGATTATTTCTAAGTAATATTAAATACTCTTAAAGTGTTTACATAGCTCATTGCTCGTTGATATCTTGCTCTAAGAAAACAAGTTCGTCTAAGAACTGGAACAACGGGAATATCTTGTCTTTAATAATTATATTCTCAAGAATTTCTTGCCTGTGAAATGGTATCTCTAATGCTAGTGTGGAAGTCCCTGTAGCCAGTTATGTCAGTGAGAGCATGTGAAGAAGGAAAATGTATGGAACACATTTGCTACAGAGAGTTTTACAGATGGTTTTTGAGCCTGCTCCATCATCCAGGCTCATCCATCATTCAGAGAAGTCTGTTGTGTGGACTCAGGCACTGTGGACCGACATGTTAACAGGGAAGTTGAGCAACGAACATTAACAATCTGCCTTTGGTCTGATTTTCTAATGTTATTGCCCAGTTTTTCTTTGCATATCCAAAAACAGTGGAGAAACCACTCTCCCAACAGAGTTACTTGAAGCCAAAGACACTGTTGTGTTCCCTGTACTGTGGACAGCTTGTTCTGATGTCTCCGTCCCAGAGTAGAATATTCTGTACAGTCTTGTGTTCCTCCCGGGAGCTCTCTGCACATGGCCTGGCATTGCTTGGGGGTCACCTAGCCTGCACCTTCTCCCAAATACGTGAGACCTTTCTACCACGTTTCATCCCTCCATATAAAAAGGCAAGATCACTGCTTGCCCTATTAGTAGCAAACAATCACCCTGTCTTTACATTTTTTTTAATCTAGATGATGAAAATATATAACACCTCCAGAAACTCCACTGGACTGGCTGGCTTGGCAGGCGTTTTGTATTTGCTTGGATTTAGCATGAATGGGATTTGGTTCTCTGATTTCCCTGCCTCCATCACTTGGAACAAGTCATTTATTATCCAAACAAGCTTGTATTTGTAGATCAGACAGGCACATGGCACATCATTCACAAGTGCATTTGCTCACTTAGATTTATGCTAGCCCAAATCATTTTATATTACTTTTCATGGTTGAAAATTTACTGTATTCATCCCTGGTTTGGCATAAGTATTTGTAGTGCACTAAAGGTTCCTATGGCTGAACACTTTATCTCTGTAACACTTCATGCAAAGGAAATTAAAAAATATATAGTGAAAGCATTTCCCAGATATGTTTCCAATCAGCTGTGCACGTGAGTCATTTGATGTGTAGGCACCAGAGAGCAAGGAATTACTAAGCATTCTCAGTCATTCACAATGTCTTGGAAATCCAGATCAGGATTCTGAGTTTATGAAAACATCTGTTGGAAATTCCACAAGCCCATTATTATTCTGTTACTATGAATTAAGAACATTTTGCCATGGTGTTATTTGAAAGGACTCTTGAAAGGAGTTGAGTCCTTTCTGTCTTGAACAAGATCAACTGGTGTGGTTGGGGTGACCAGGTAGTATCAGGGTTTACCTCTGCAACAGAGGGGCTGTCCTTTTATTTTATAACGGCCATGTGCACCTTTCAATTATCTTGGTAATTCTGCTTGTTTGGTGGCCTTCTAAGGCAACAGGGACAACAGGTGTATCCAGGTGCATCTCACCAGAAAGTATAGGCCATAGCATAGGGATGGTAAACCCCGAATCCAGACTGAATGAATTATGTGTGTTCATTACTTCTTTGGCTTTTCCCCCAGAGCCTTAAGCCAAACTGTTCTGAGGATCTTCTGTAACCTCTAACTTCTGTTTCTTTTGCCAGTGAATTAGTTTGAATTTTGTTTGCCTCTTGTCTCAACATACAATAAGCCATGCATTAGTAATTTCAGATTTGTTTACAGTGATTACCTAAGAGTAAAACAAAAGTAAACTGCAAAGGCATCGCTCTTCCAGGTGGAAAGTAAGCCTTGGCAGGTCCGATCTAGTGAAGGTCACTGCTACTAGAATTTTGTAATTAATCTCTATATTTTAATTAGCACTCATAATTCCTTCTCTGTGTTATACTTCTCCCTTGACATTCGGCAACTCTGAATTCTTATAATCTCACGTCAACTCCTCTTTCATTTCATTGTTTCTAAATACATTAATCTCATATTTGATAAACCATAAACAAAAGGATAGTTTTATATATTTTGGCCAAGAGAGTTGAATATGGTTTTCTATTCGAAAATATAATCTGCGAGGTTAATGTGATTGTGCTGCCTAGCAGATACATGTATTGTGGGAAAGAAAACGTTGCCAAGCGGCTAGCCTTGGCTTACACAACACATTTAACTTCTGTTTGAAAGACAGAGGAGCCACATTAATTCCTGGCCTTTTCTCTTCCTGTTTAGGTTGTACTCATGAAGGAAGAACCTACAACAGCTCCTTCAAGTGGCAAACCCCGGCTGAGCCATGTGTCCTTCGGCAGTGCCAGGTAAAAATCCGACTACTTTAGCCTTTCCTAGTTGCTACTTTCAGACAATAGAGAGCGAATCTCCTAGAGACTGGGAAGAGAGAAGGGGACAGCTGTATCCTTGTATGTATCTGCTGTGACATTAGACAGAAGCAGACAGGTGCAGAGTAGGTACTGAACAGGATGTGTTTCCAGAAACACCCAGTGGAGTTGTCCACCGTCATTCCAGCGAGGCTTGGAAAGTGCCAGCAAGGTGTCTATGTCCTCAGGGAGCGCATGTCTTCCTGTGAAGTCAGCTTGGAGCAAAAACAGTGATTCTTGTTAGCACAGTGGTTCTCAACTTTCCTAATGCTGTGATTCTTAATATAGTTCCTCATGTTGGGGTGATACCCAACTGTAACATTATTTTCATAACTGTAATTTTGCAACTGTTATGAATCCTAATGTAAGCATTGGTGATGATCTGAGGCAATCCCCATGAAATAGTTGTTTGGGATTACGATCATAGGTTGAGAACCACTGTAATGTTAGCAGAAAATAGCTACTTTCAGATGAGATACATTTTCCTTCTCTTATTCAAAAAGATTTTGAGTGGGAACCGAGCTGTAAACTGTATTCATATTAAGTAATCAATGCACCGTAGATCAATAATTTCAACTTGACCAGTTGAAGAACCATAGAGTCAGCAGCTGTGGAGTTTGCTGTTGTTGATTGTTGTTTAATTCCCAAAGGAACAGTTGCTCCACATCGCTCTAATCCCATGGCGTTAAACATCTTCAGACAAATCAAAGAGAAAATGAACAGCCTAAATTTTCTTGTTGTATAGAAATAATCAAGAAATATGAGCCAGCGGCTGATGTAACTCAGAGGTAAATGGATCTGTGCTCATGCAAGTCTTGTGACCTGAGTTCAATTCTCAGAACCTATAGTAATACAGAAGAAGAGAACGGACTCCAGATTGTCCTCCAACCTCCACATTTGTACATAGCATTCATGTCCCCACACATGTTATGTCATGAACACATATGCATTGTAAGTTAAAAAGTACTGTTAAAAATGTGCTTAAATAATGGTGGAATATTATTCTACTCTCTGGAGTTCTTTCTCACTTTTCATGAATACATTCGTATTTCTTCTGCTCAAAAATGTGCTGTTTATCTAATTTTAAATAACTTCAAAATTATATTTGTGTGGAAAAGTGCTGTTAAGTTACTTTATTCCAAACCCCCATTTCACCCTCTTGGTATATGTGTTTGCAGTCAAAGGGGACTGGATGTTCATCTCAGATCTCATCTCAGAGATGTTGACATTTTGTTTCTGAACTCTACATTTTGTGAAGTCATGCGTGGTTTTATTATACTGTAGGTTTTATTATAAATAGGCATTCTCAATCATTAGACTTCCAATTATTTCATTTTTGGCTTCTTTGTGTAGTAAACTATTTGTGAAATAAGCAGAAGGTAAAAAAATGATATAAATTAGATCAATTAATGCTAAGTTTACTTTTGACAGTAGATTAATCAGACTCAAGGTACAGACAGGAGCAATGAGTTTTAATAACAACATCAAAATGCACAAATCCTGCCAAAATTTTCAGCTCCATCTTGCTCCTTGGTCAATGATATTTCCAGTCCTTTCAAGGGGTATTCTGGAAGTCTCAGTTACAATGTTTCTTAAACAAGCCAATAATGCATGCTGAGAAGTCCCGAGTAACACTGTGCAGAGCAGTGCTGAAGTCTTATAGAGACAATGTTACTGCCTTGAATGAGTGAAGATAGACATTATATTAAATGGAAGTCTCTATACTGGGGGTATTTCTTTTCATGGAGAGTACACTTTACTCTGTGGAATCCAGGGAGGATAGATGAACACATCATTATCAAAGCGAGGAGATGCTGAAGTGTGGAATGCTGCAGAGGATTAAGAAAGGCATGTTCCCTACCAAAGATGGACCATGCCTTTCATGCCTTCTCTTCACGTACGGCCCATGATGTCCTTTCATTCAACAAGCAGGAAAGCGAACCTCTGGGATGCACTCCCAGTAGTTCTCTTCTTGCTCCCACCTCCTACTTCCTTCCTTAGGGAAGGAGGTCTAGAGGGATGCAGGCAAGGGTCTTTCCTGTTTCCATAGGCACTTTCTGTTGCTGTGAAGTAAGCACAATGGTAGTCTCTCTCCGAGGCACAAAATCAGTGACAGAGGAGCCAGTGCACTCTTGACACCTCTGTATAAAGGAAATGGAGCTATTAGGGAGCAGGGAGAGACTCATTAACATGCTTCTAGGGGACACTGGCATGCAGTAGGTACAGCTAGGTGCCAGACGGGTGACAACAAGTCTGATAATCTGGTCTCTTTCCATTTGCGTCGAATTCTACGTATTTTCTTACAGTCTGTGCCAAGGGAGTTCTAATGATGAAAATTCTACATTTTTTTTTTTTTACCCACTTCTGATTTCTTAACTAGGAGAGAAAAATCTGGAGATCACACTGAGAAATTCCTGCTGAGAATTCCCCCAAGGCCTCTGTTTGGGTGGCCGATACTGAAGGAGAATTGAGCTTACCTCAGCACATTGCTTCAGCTACAGAAATAGAGAGTACAGTTTTAAATGTTTATTGCTTGAGCATCCCTTGCCCCCAATGTGATAAATGCTGTAATAAATTCTAGCAGCGGCATCCTCAAGTCAGGTATGATATGCAAACATTTAGAATAAAGTGTCCCCTGTGTATGTGTGGCAGACACATGTAAGAAAATAGCTTTGTTATGAGGTCATAATACCTACATTTAGCCTGTGCTCCTCTCCATTCAAAACCAAATCAAACTCATAAGAATATGAATTAATTTAGAAAAAAGTGGGTGGGAAATATAGACGAGACTCAACAAAGACTGATCTTGAAATTTAATTTCAAAGCATGCTTCGCTTGAAACTTGAAATTCATCAGGGTGATACCCACCTGTGACCCCAGCACTCAGGAGGTGAAGACAGGAGGGGCAGAAGTTCAAGGTCTTCCTCTGTCAGTTCAAGACAAGCTTGGGATATCTGAGATTCCATTAAAAAAAAACCAACAACAACAAAAAACAGGAACAAATGATCAAAACCCCAAGTCTTCAATTGTCATTTAGATACTGAGATCAGTTTGGTATTGACTCTCCCGATTTCATCATTTGAACCGACGTCAATCTGTTGTGACACACTCAAATATGAACTTAGGAAGAATTTTCTCTAATCTTTTCATTTACTGATGGAGGAGACTGAGTCCCAGGTTCTACTTGAGTCCAAGTGGCACGTGTAAGACTGTAGAACTGGTGACTGTTTCCCGAGAAGGTGGGAAGAATTTTTCACAAGTCTCGGCGTTCTGATCCTCCTCTGTGTTTGTAGTTAATGACTAAGAGTTGGCTTAACCGTGTTAGAAAATACATCCATTAATGGCAACTTAAAACAGGTACGAACACCCATCCGGGACTGTGAGACGCTCACAGTCAGCAAGGAGATCTTTCGAAACAAATTTAAAGGAAAAAACACAGGACCAAAGCCAGCTGCATGATGGGACAAATAACAGGTGGACGGGACATGTAAATCAAGGTCCAAGGCATCCCCTCTGATGAGCTGGATCTTTTCTCATTTGCATCTTCATTTCCAGGCCCAACAGCCAACCTTGCACTTTAGGGATTTGGGTTCGTCCCATTTCCTGACTATTTCCCTGAAGAAGTAACTCAAGTGGTAATTCTGGGCTGACTTAACTCGTGACATTCTGTTTTCCAGGAGGGTGTGGTCACAGAGTCTGAGGTGCGCTGTGTTGTTCACTGTAAAAATCCCACAGAGCATCAAGGAGCCTGCTGCCCTACCTGTCCAGGTAAGGACCAAGAAAGGGAAGCTGATTAGCTTCCTGGTGCAGCACTGTGCTGTTGTTGCTGCGGCTGTGTCTATCATTTCTCTCCCCTATCCAGACTGGACTTTACATCTGTACACATAATGAGCTTGGAGAGGAAGCTCCTTTGAGTAGCAATAGCTGTTGGGCTCTTGTGTGCCCAGCACTTAAAGGAACTGTATGCTGTAGGTCTTGGCTTGTGGAATCCCCAAGCTTGGAGGCCTGCTTTCCACTCTAAGCCACAGGTAATGCTTATTTTGGAAGGAAGGACTATGGCTTTCCTTGTGATCGGCATTTTTTTTTTTTTTAAGTTCTTCTTATTGCAATACCTCCTCAGCCAGAGTGTGTCGCGATGATGAGGTGACCAGATGTCTTTTTAAAGTGGAGAGCTGTGTCCTACATGACTTGAGTTTGGAGTTTTGTTGGTTTCAGTTTTCAGTGTGGCTTAACAAGCTGGGCCTGCTGGCCTTGTGCTGCGTGGAGAGCAGAGGAAGCCTTTTCTAGTGGTGGGGAGGCTCCTGGGTCTTCTTTTACTCTCTCTGGAGAGCCTGGGGATGTCGAGGTGAGAGATGTTTTTCCTGATCTTTTAAGCCTGCGGCTGATAATCTCAGACAGGTGTTTTGTGTTTTCTCTAAGACTTTTCCTCACTGATGATGTTACTCACGACTACCATTCTTTACTTTGTGAGGTAGCATGCAAAGGACGAGCTACTCTTTGGACCTTCCCATGTAATGGAAGCCCCTTGTGGGATGTTCTGCAGAGATCGTCCTTCTTCTACAGTTCCATTGAAACCCACAGACAGTTTCCCCTGAGTCTGGTTTTCGAATCCAAGAGGCCTTTCTTCAGCTTTCTTTCACTCCAAAATTTCTGTAAAACTGGTATTTCCTCAGTCTACATGGGTGAAAACAAAACACCGGTTAGAAGTGAATCAATTCCATAAGCTAACTGCTTTGAATTGGTCAACAATTTGTTTGAATACGTTTCTTCCTCAGAGTGCTAGACGATTTGAACCATGCTAGCATGTCCTTTGACACCTATAGGAGCTTTATTAAATCAAACTGTCAGTTCTTCAGACTGGACCTGGAAAACTAAATGTTAATAAGACCTAGGCTGCACCTGGCTTGTTTTCTTTCTTTCTTTCTTTCTTTCTTTCTTTCTTTCTTTCTTTCTTTCTTTCTTTCTTTCTTTCTTTCTTTCTTTCTTTCTTTCATTTTTATCTTCAAGGCAGTGGCAGGGGTAGGCTAGTGGTTAGGCCCAAATAATTTCTATATGTAGTCAAGTTCGAGATTGCTAATAGAATAGATATTTTTTACTATGTAGATTTAAACCTTATAATTACTTTTAAAGTATTATTTAGATCTTTTTAGGAGACAGCAATGCGGAATTAATTCCAGCCCCCCCCCCTCAGTCACAGGAACCCTCAAGGAGTAATGTAATATGAGGGTAATATGAAGGGAGCCTTGAAACTCAACACCTCTCACTGCATCTCACACCCTGACACTTGGGAGACAGTTCTGTGTTCGGCTGCCTTTGAAACATGGGCATGTGGTTTGTGGGGCTTGCTTCTGTCACTTGCTTTTCTGGTTCAGTTCCCAGGAAGGAGGGAACTGGACTCCATCCTTGTACACATTGCAGGGTTAAGTCCTTACAACCATCCAAGGGTGCACAAAGTGTTGTCTGTAGAACTACAGGAAATCCAACCCTATGACCGTGTCTCACCAAGGTCCGTAGTGACCAAGCACCTCAGATGGAGCTGGAATTGGATTTCTTCTCATTCTTAGCCATCACATCACACTACCTACTCCATCAGTTCCAGGAGAAGTGTTCTATGTAGGTTCTGGAAGGCAAATATTTAAATATGAGCACGCCAGTGCCACACACTAGCCCTAACTGAACAGGCTGTGAGCCCCGGGGGATGAGGTTGCTCTCAGCTCTGCTCCTGCCCCTGAATTCCAACAGCCATGTTAGGATGCAAATTGGGAGATTTAGAAGGTGCCCTCTCCAGATTGTCTCATCTTTTTTTTTTTTTTTTTTTTTTTTTTTTGGAGTGAAGCCTCAGCTGGTTCTAGATAGGGACAGTCAGGGAAAGCCTTAGGATATTTACCCTGGTAACTCAGAAGGACTGGCATCTGCCATTGATCACACTGGCATTCTGCATAATGACAAGCATGTGAGCAGTTTCCTCCTGAAATGATTTCAGGGCATTCCTGGTTGTCTGCTCCTTCACTGTAGTCTCTGCATATTGCTCGAGGATAGTGGGCGTGATGGAAGTCAAGTTTTCATTTTAAATTCTGTTGTTTAAGTTGTCAAATATAGATTGTTGTGGCAAGCCATATGACAGTCAGAGGTGTAAACATGGGGAAAGATTGAAGACACTTTGTTGGAAGTGCCCTTTGGGGAGTAGACTTTTAAGCATCTGTCATTATGAGCAATGCTGAGACACAGCAACTGAGAAGGCCATGCTACCAAGATTTTCAACATCGTCTGAATAGCAAGGAGACAGCTGATTGCTAGCTATGGCCATAGCTATAAAAAGATTTTGTGCCTGGGTCATCATTTGAATTTCTTTACTTGGCTATCATATTTTGGATTCAGGACTTATCATCATGTATTTCTGTTTAGCAAAGAGTCAGAGTTACTTGAAGATTGGTAGGACCAGGAGCCCATCAGGGAGGACCAGGAACATTCTTCTTCCTTAGGAACTGGTTGCTTTAAGCATCTGGTGATTTCTTCTGGCATTGTCTTGAACTCCTCTGGCCTTCACAAAAGTCTACCCATATTTCTAATGTTGTCTACTATGTAGGGTATGACCTCAGTATCCTGGCTTTCTGAGGACAGTCTTGAGGGAAGTGGTTTTGCCATTCACTGACACAGTTGATTGCCATCCTGTGTCTCAGGTCATTTAGAGTGTTTCCCTGAGTACTTTTAGAATAGAAAACACTTCCTGGAAGTGAGAGCTTTTATGAGATAAACTAGTCAGGTGCTAAAGAGCCCATTAACACACATACACAGAGTGGAACAGAAAGCCGTAGGGCACATCCTGTCTTATCCCTGACCATTTTTGCCTTTGTACATGACCCTATATATAGGCATCAGATGTGTCAGAACCGAATTCGTATTCCAATTCAGAGGTACCTGCTATGATTTTAATCATCTGTGGGACAAGGGAGACAGCTTCTTTTTTGCAGTACTGGAAGGTGATGTGAGAACCAAGGGCATGCTGGGCCAGGAACAGACTGTATTATTCCTGGTACGCAAGTGGCCGCCCACAGAGGCATATGCTCTTTCTCATCTCAACCTTCTCTCCCTTGGCCTCACTCTGGTCTCTTTTGACCTCTTCTGACCTCTCTGGAGTTGGTCCCCCTGGCTGTGGTCAGCGCCATCCCGCTGCAGCTCCAAATCTCACTGCGTGATTCACCATCGCACATCTGTGGTCCATGGGCTGACTCAAGTTCCACAGTCATTTGTTTTCTATCATCTTCGGGGGTTTCTGGACCTGTGCCAGCATGCCAATCATCTGGACTGTATCATTTTCCCTATTTAATTCTGCATGATACTGTAATCAAAGAGGATTTATACTGGAGAGAGGTAGACTGGACAGGTAGAAGATGGTAATCAGAGGGCAGAATGACCTTGCCAAAGTGAACGAAGTCTCTTGTTCTAATTCCAAACTCTGTTTTCCAGGCTGTGTGTTTGAAGGTGTGCAGTACAGGGAAGGAGAAGAATTTCAGCCAGAAGGAAACAAATGTATCACGTGCTCCTGTGTTGTAAGTACTGCTAGGGCTTTGCTAGGGGATCCTTAGGGTTAGCTGCTTCTAGCATTCACTGAGAGAAACCTCATCTTTCCATTCTCTCCTCATTAGGCTCTTAAGATGCAGAGCCAAGAGAAAACCCACTCCATGTAAGGCAAGCTTCACTGCTTTGCTGATGTTGACTCCTGGGCTGGGGTCCTGTGCTATGTATCATGCTTAGAAGTGAGAAAAGAGTTTGACCTTCCCTATGATTTTACAGGGAGTTTTAAAATGCATGTATTTTAAATCTGAAGTAAAGCCAGTGGTGATTGAGGTGATGGGGAGATAGGTGTTCAGCAATTAGTCGCACCGTGTTCTCTACAGTAGGAGTTGGTACACTACACACTAAGAAATAAAGAGCATGTGCAATAGTGTCCGGTTTTGGTGGTTGTATATGGGATGGAACACAGGGCCCCTAATAAAGGAGCTAGAGAAAATACCCAAGGAGCTGAAGGGGTTTGCAACCCTATNGGAGGAACAACAATATGAACTAACCAGTACCCCCAGAGCTCATGTTTCTAGCTGCATATGTAGCAGAGGATGGCCTAGTCAGCCATCAATGGGAGGAGAGGCCCTTGGTCGTGTGAAGATCATATTTCCCAGTACAGGGGAATGCCAGGGCTAGGAAGCGGAAGTGGGTGGGTTGAGGAGCAGGGCAGGGGGAGGGTATAGGGGACTTTGGGGATAGCATTTGAAATGTAAATGAAGAAAATATCTAATTAAAAAAAAAAAGAAATAAAGAGCACACACTTCCCAGGTCACTTGTGATGATGCAGGCACATCTTAAGATATTAAGGAGAAATTCCCGGGGAACTCTAGCATCCTACGCTTTCCAAGCAGGGGCATGTGAAGTTCTGGTGCTCACAGCTTCCTGAGTTTTTTCTACTAGGTTCCTTCCTGTGGAAAACACTCACTCAGCCTCAGGTCCAGATGACAGTAAACATGACTAGGCTCTGTCACGTGATGGTGCTTGTATGAAGGGGGAAGAAAGGAAGAGAAGGAGGAACCAGAGAAGAAGAGGGATACATACGCATATGTCCAGATATAAAAGACAGCACAGGATATAGACAGTATATTGCAAACACACTTCCTAATCAAAACAAACATAAGCGTCTATATTTCTACAAAACTTCTGCTTCTGTCTTACTATTGGTAATTAGTTTAGTCTTTTTTTTTATGTTAGTGATTTTTACTTTTTGTTTAAAATTAGCCATATCTAGTTTGCTTTCTTCCGTGTTGGAATATGCAATACTTTTTTTTTAAAATGACAATCTTTTGGAATTAGTTTGAGAAAAAAAAAAAAACAGGGCAGATTTCAATAGGAAATTGTAAATGTGTGCATCATCAAATTTTCTGCTAAAGGTGTGCCAAAGCCAGACAGCCAGCTCTCCGTGGAGAAGAAACTTGGCAGGTGCTAAGAAGGAGGACAGAGCCCTGTCATTTCACCAGTGATGTCAGAAGTTTCCAGAACTGGGGCTGGAAATGAAGTTATGTGTGTAGGGGTTACAGACGGAGCCAGGTGGACTTTTGTGTGCTTTTAAATTCGGTGTGTGTGGAGTGTAGCACACCCAAGGCCAAGTTCAGGCCCCTGGAAGTTCTGTTTCCATTTCCAGTGGAGAAAAGTAAAAATCTAAAGATGTTTGTCCACGCTTTCGTGCTAAGATGCTTCTTCCTAGATGTCTAGTCTGCATCCCTTCTTGGTGTTAGTCTAGTTTCCTGTGCACCCACAGTCCTAGGTAACTACTGGCTCGGGTTATGTTCCTCATTGCCGGCCTTTAGACCATTAGAATAAATGGGAAAGAGGATGGACTCACCCTTGAGGCCAGCATGTGTGGTGGACTAGGATATGGGATATGCTCATGGCAAATTTTCTTTTTCATGAATACAAAAGTTTAAGGTATGAACTTTAGTTCTGGTAGTTCATTACTAGAATGGCTTGGCTTTAAAATACTCTCCCCCTTGGCTATCTTTTGATGTAGCTTACTTAAAAAAAAAAAAAAAAAAAAAAAGATGTCATGATATCTGGGCAGCTAATGGCCCTGTCATGAGTGTGGTGGCCATGGGGATGTTTGCTTGGAGTGCAATGTTCTAAATTTGTGATCTGACTCTGTGGCTTACCGAGCTTGTCCAGCCGCTGGTTTGGGAGTTTCGATGTGTCAGACATACAAAGGTGTGAGGCAGCCTCTTGCTGAGTGAGCGTGTAGAAATGAAAGGCAGCACCCGGCAGAGACTGAGCACGTGACTGCAGAGGTGCTAGGGAAAAGGCGCATGAGGTAGGAGGTGGACGTCAGGGATGCGGTGGCTGCAAGGAGGGGCATTCAGAGCCTTCGTCTGTGGGCTTCCCCTACAGAGGAGGAGTATACATTTTAACAAAACGTGCTAATGCTGCATAAAGAGTCATGAAAGCACACACATAGTGTCATCTTTCTCTCAGGATCTCTTAGAGATTTGTCCAGATCTCCTATAAATACACAAATCAGATGGTTAAGTTCTTTATCTAAATTTGTGAAAGTGCATAGCAATCACATATAACATGCATATCCTTGAGATAATCATTAGATTACTTAGAAAACAAAACAATATGAATGATATGTAAATTTTATTGTACCATAGTCTAATAATTTAAGTATTAAATTCTTTTATTTGGGGACTCATGACAAAACCATCTGATATGATCAGTATAGATAGTTTCCCAAACATCCTTGGATCTGCGGGTGGCTGGATCCACAGTTGTGTTTCCCATGGATGTGGAGGGACAACTGTATTTATGTAAATACACATTTGTGTGCATATAGTCTGTATCAGTCTGCTTGTTTATATAGAGATACACACATGCACATACATATATATGCACATGTATACAAGTATGATTATAAACACTAGTATGCAAATACATTTAATATCTATGTTTGGATTTCCCTAGAAACAAATCCTGAAGTAAACAACTTAATGCAGGTATTTTATGAGTTTATGTGGGAGATGGGGTAAGGAAGAGTGATAAAAGTCCAGGTGAGGGTACACTGTCAAGTGCTAGGACCTGGAGAGTGCCACACCCCCTGAATGTGTGCTTAACATTAATCTTCACTGTGATAGTGTTAGGAAGTGGGTACTCAAGGAATCTGTTAGATGACTAGGGGTCTGCTCTTATGGGTGGATTTGCAAGTGGTTAGGAGGGAGAAGTCTGATCTCTCTCTCTCTCTCTCTCTCTCTCTCTCTCTCTCTCTCTCTCTCTCTCTCGACAGGGTTTCTCTGTGTATCCCTGGCTGTTCTGGAACTTACTCTGTAGACCAGGCTGGCCTCAAACTCAGAAATCTGCCTGCCTCTGCCTCCCAAGTGTCAGGATTGAAGATGTGTGCCACCACTGCCCGGGGAGTCTGACTTCTCTTACCAACTTCCCATTCTGGTGTTATGTGAGTCCACAATGTTCTTCTCTTCTTGGGGAGTGCATTCATAGGCACTATCTTGGGAGCAGAGGACATCTCTCAAAGGGCAAATTGGGTGCTTTATTCTGTTCAACAGAACTAAGTTTCTGTTCTTAATAAATTACCCAACCTGCTCAATTTTGTTATAGGAACACAAATGAACCAGGACCTCAGTGAACTGCCACTGTAGGTAGATCTTAGTCTTGCCTAGGAACCTCTTGAAGCCTGTATACCTTTCATGCCTCAGAATTTTCCTTCCTGAGGGCTGGGGGCTGCAATGTGCTTATGTGAACTCCCATCAGTCTTGACTAAGGACTCACTCTGGGTGGGTATCCATTGACAAGCATTTCCAGCTGCCACTTAGATGGTCAAGTGCCCTTCAGCAGAAGAGGAAGAAACACAGATGCTGATGATAGATGACTGACAGTGAACTTGGGTGATAAGTTTGAGAAGACGAGGATAGCAAGGTGTCTAGAGTTATCAACAACAGATATGTATGCTTATGTGTGGTCCTTATGCTCATCAGCGTGCATGTGAAACATGCTATGTCTCTGCATATGCCTGTACATATGGGTCTACACCTCCTTATACATACACACGTTTTCAACACTCATTGCCCCACTTTCATTCTCTTTCATGCTCTAGTTCCTTGCCCATGCTTCTCCTTGTTCCTTTGGAGAATGTTTGAGATTTCCAAGTTGGTTATAACTACATTAGTCAACTTTTCTGTGTACCCAGTGTTCCCTCAAAAAGTGACAGCATTTCCCTATTTATATTTCTGAGATGTTATGGATCTTACTTGCTAGCATATCTGTATTCTTTTTACCCCACTCTGTCTATCTCTTTTGCTTCTATCTTCTCCCTCTGTGTCTCCCCCCCCCCGAGAGAGAGAGAGAGAGAGAGAGAGAGAGAGAGAGAGAGAGAGAGAGAGAGAGAGAGAGAGAGAGAGCAGTGATCTTGCTCTCTGTGTTACTGTGGTAGAGGGCATGTCATCCTGTGTATGTTCATCTTCCTGTCTTCAGTGCTTATCATCACGTGCTCTGTAGTATGTGCCTTCTTCTCTCCACTTTCTGGTCTGCTTCAGGTAGTATTGAAAATAATAATGTTTTCTTCTTCCATCCTGTGACAAGCCAGTTCTCTCTGACTAGGCAACCCACCCTGGCCTGAGATATTCACTCCAGTTCACTGTGCCATTCCCCTTTGCTTACTGTCTGCTCTGGAGTTGGGTGAGTGGTGTCTCCCCTTCTGTAAGCTCTGACTGATGGGTGCTTGCACTTCTCCTTCTCTCCAGCAAAAAAATTGTCATTGCTGTGTGGCTTGCATGTGAAGTCCGGTCCCTCGCTTTACACTCTCCAATTTTTTTTCTCTCCCAATCTGTGTAGCTGTGTTTTTGTGATGTGGTGACAGAGGCAGACCACCAGAAAGGCGCTTCATCTGACTGAGATGGATGCCTTAGCTAATGAAACAAATGCTTTGCATATGACTTTATATCCTGGTTCAGTCAGCACAGTATGCATGGCATTCCAGACAGCTGAGAACACGCTAGCCTTTGATGGTATCTGGAGAGGACTCCACAGCCCTTTACTCCTACCCATTCCAGAAGCCAAGAGTCCAGCATTTTTAGGTGTGAATCGCATCATGACTCACTTAGGACATCCAGGGCTTTATCATCACCCATTAAACAATATCAGCCCCATTTACACTCTATAAATAAGAGCCAAAAGGATTGCAACCAGAGCCCCAATTCCAATCAGGGGAGTGATGATTTGCATTCCCTTAGCTGTACCATACATTGGTCTGGGTCATATTAGGGCATGTTCCTTATAAGATGTGTTTGATATAAGTACTGTGTTAGTTTTAAAACACAGCAATGATTGCTTCCTGAGTCGGAAGCATGTTGAACATTTGTTAAAGCATAAACTTCCTTTGTTTTGAGCTTGAGGTTCTATTATTTGTCTGTCTGTCTGTCTGTCTGTCTGTCTGTCTGTCTGTCTGTCTGTCTGTCTGTCTGCCTATCTATCTGTCTGTCTGTCTGTCTGCCTATCTATCTATCTATCTATCTATCTATCTATCTATCTATCTATCTATCTATCTACCTACCTACCTACCTACCTATGTATCATTCACTCATCATCCTTGTCTATCATCTATTAACCAATCAACTGTTATCCATGTACCTATGTATCTATGTATCTACCTATAGTTGTATATTTATATGTCTATCCATGTACCTACATATCTGTGTATCTGTCTGTTTATCCTACCCATCTAACACACAGTTGCTTAGTCAAATGTTCAGGAAATGTGGCAGCTGTCACAGGCATTTCTCTAAGACCTATCTTCAAGAAAATTGTATGACTGAAAGTGAAGGTGCCAATGGGGTATGTTTATGTTCTCTCTCTCATTTTAATTTTTTCTTTTTAACAATCTGTTTTAGGATCTCTATAGGCTCAGGGTTCTTGGAAATTACTGATAAGAGGAGGTAGGCCCATAGTGTTGTAGAACACTCTTAGAAAAGTGGTTAAGGCCTCAGTCTGTAAAACCACCCAAATTAACTGGCCAAGATCAATTGCTTTTGCTGACAAAGGAGTGCTAAATTCAGAACATTTTTACCAATAAACATGGGTTGTTAATGGGCTGTCTGTGATGGAGGAGCTCTGCTTTATTGGCTCTAGCAGCCCTGAAGTCCATAAACACCTTTGCTCTCACTTACCCTTGACATATTGCAAAGCGTGTCTCCCAGGGAGAGTGAAATTCGGAGAATGAAGAAGATGGAGGTCCTGTGGCTTCCCTCCCATAGCCTGCATTTTTTAAGGATATCCTGTCCTGTGCCCTTGGCCCTTTCCCAATTCTCTCTTTGCTGGACGTTCTGACCTTTGGCCGGGTTACCTTGACACTGCTGCTTCTGCATGTTTGTCAGCAGTGTAGCCTCTTAGTCTTTTTAGGGGCCCATGGAAGCCAAAGGCACAGTCCGAAAGATCAGCAGAGGTGCTACTAGACTACTGAAGTTCGAGAAACACCAGTCTCCCTCTCCACTGGCTTCCCCTGTATCCTTTTCTTTTTCACACCTTCACCCCCATCTTCAGTGGGCTCCCTTTTATTTTGTGTTGGAAACTGGAACAATTTATCTTGAAGGAAGCTTGTTTTGACTCCTTATAAAGACCCCATGCTTCATTCCCCAAACATCAGAATGCTTAGTTATTGGGTAACTTCGGTGATGTTTAAAATACGTTGTCTTCTTTTTAATTGATAATAATGACTACATTCAAGTGCAAATGATGCAGATCTTGCTTCCCATTTTGTCTGCATTGCCGTGCTGTGTCTGCACAGGCTCTTTTCTCCCCCAGCACCCCCCCCCCCACCCTCTGTCTTCTCCTTTGGTTCAGCAGGGAAGAGTGAGAGATGTGGGCTGCTGTGGAGGAGGGTGGGAAGGAAGGCAGATTGTGTCAGCTGCTGCAACACAATAAAATGTCATTGTCTGGCAAGGACATGACTTCCCAGGGGCTGTCTTACTTGAGAAGTGCCCTGTAAGCCACCCCTCCAAATGTCTGCGACTGACCCCTGGCAGCAGAGGTTGTGACGGGAAGTAGCCACCAGTGATGGGGCTGCTCACATTGGCAGATCTTTTAAAAGGGACACAAAAGCCGCACCCTCAGATTTGACCTTGGAGTGACATTGATGCTGTTGGGATTGTACAACTATGCCATAGGAAGCAAAGGAAGACATTATCATGTCTGTGGTCACATGATGCCATAGGAGACACAGGTACACCCTTACAACCATGCTCTTTTAGGGAGTTGAGACCTTCCAGGCCTGGACTCCCTCTGTGTCCTTTGTCTTACTTGTGGTAATGAGTACCATTTTGGCACATTGTAGTCACAGGCTCTCATTATATCTTCCCTGTCCACGGGGAGAAATTTGGCTACATTTGAGCAATAAATTGGAGAATTGAGCAATTATTGAGAGAATTAGATCAATGTGGGCAGTTCATCTGACTCATGTAGGCCAAAAATCTCGCAGCAGTTGTAAAAACTAGTCTAAAACATTGGTGCGATATGTTACAGTGTTTCGATTTCTTCCCATGTCCACCATCACTCTGAGGATGAGAGTGGTCGTGGCTTTGAATGGTCAACTAAGCAATAACAAGACAAATTCTTTTCCTTACACAGTTGGCAGACATCTAACCACCAGGAGGGGCCTCCAACATGCTTAGAAAATGACTGGTATTGAGTTTGTGTTAGGCTGGTCTATGAAATTGAATGTGGATGATCTATGTTACATTGACTGTAAGCAGGTAGGGTGGCTCCTGTTTGATAAAGACTGTTTTAAGAGTTTATCAGAATTCTTAGTTTCAAGCCACGGGTGTATATATATATAATTCTTGTATAGTTGATGTTGGAAAATCTCCAAAATGCAGTGATTTGAGATAACACTGGCTTAGCTGTCTACCATGATAACTGATAATTACCTTGATAAAGACTTAATTGTATCTTAGAAGGAAGAGGACAACAGTAGGGTCTGCCCTAAGGTGGGTCTTTCAGTGTGAGTACTTGGTTTTGACTGGGTAAATTTTATGGTTATATTAGGTTACATTTGGCAAAAAGCAGCTCAAGGGAAGGCTTTCCCTGCACGCATTTAATAGTTAATCAGCTGAGTTGAGCAATGATTAGATGATACTTTCAGTATGTTTTTAAAAACAGTGGAGACTTAGACTTTTATCTTTTCAGTGTGAAAAGCTTGAGGATATCTGTCCTCTAGTTCAAATCCTGTCTCATGATTTTTCAAGAAGGATTTTCATAGCTGTCTTATTTTTATAGCTTATAACATTCCTCATGATTGGTGCCTTATATAATTTACAGCATCCTGTGAAGTTATTTTCTACATAGGGAGTTACCATGCCAACAATAATCTGAACATCCAAAACAAAAATTTTCTTGCACAACATTTGAAAATGTGTAGAAAAACATAGTTGAAAAGAAATCAGCCTGTGATTTCTTTGCATAAATATTGTTGACCCTGATAGGTTCTATTGCTACACATGTACCGTGTTCAAGGACCACACAGCACTTGCATGTTTACTTTCACACTTACCCTACAACCTAAGAGATAGTAGCTCCTCTTTTGAAAAAGAACCTGAACTTCTATGAAACTCTGTAGCTTGTCTGAAGTCATTGAGGTTAGAGAATAGAGAAACAGCACTGCCTGGCTTTAAAGCCACCCGCCTTCGCAAGCAGCCAGTGTAGTTTGGAGACAGTATCTACAGCCACTCCTAGACATTTAAAATGCCACTTGAGACTATGGAGTGAGTAACACCCAGCAATGTAAAGGAAGGAGTGATAGCATTGCAAGAACCGCAAATCTGATGCAAGAGATCGCAACACAATAAAAATAAATGACATTTCCTCCCTCTAAGTTCACACGACTAAGCAAGTTTAAACTCATACCAGAATTTATCCACAGGCGTTCAGCCTGAGCATATGTCACAATGGAGCTGGAGAGGATGAAGAACACACATCTATTAGCCTTGCATCAGCTGGGGAGTGGGGCACTCTGATCTACAGGGTTTCTCCTGCCAAACTGCAATGAGTATGCAGGAAAATGTGGTGGTTTCAGGGATGGAGTTACCCTCACTTTCTCTGCTTCCAGAGAGGGATAGAAGCAAGCGAGTATCTGGTAGGGTACATCAATGCCTTGTGGGAATCTGGGCATCTGAGGCATCTGAGAAGCTCAGCGACCATCTTAGGCAGGGATGAGACGATGTGGCTTCAGAGTCCATCACAAGATGAGCCTCTTGTGTCTCCTGAAGATTCCAGGAGAGAAGAATTTTATGAAACAGTTGAACTGTTCAAGTAGCCATCCCTTCTTATTTCTATCTTTTCATTTATCTCGGCATCCAGCCAGTCGTATATTAGTTTAACAAGGATTGAACACCTGCTAATGTTAGATACAGTGTTAGATGCTGAGAACCATCATCAAGGGGACTTGATTCTCCTCAGGCAGTTACAATATATTGATTTGGATGCAATTATTAAAAGTAAACACAAACCAAGCCACAGTGCAACATATGTTGTTCCACATGTAGTTTATGATGATCAGGAAAGACTCAAATGTACTGGAAAATAGAAATAATTGTACAACTTAAGACACATAGTGTAATAATATTTAATGTATTTCTTTCCAATCTTTCCCCCTGACTTACTACAGTTACATAACTGTAGGGCAGTGCATTTATATGTAGGTAACCATTCTTCATTAAATATTGAAATTTACTAATCTAAACATCTGAGATTAAAATGCAAATGCTCCAATATACAAAATTTTAATTCAGTGAACAAAGGTTTCAAAACACTTCACATTCTAAGGGTTTGGACTGGGAATGGGCAACCATTGAAGTGGATGCAAATTTTGTTTGTGTGTGTGTGTATGTGTGTGTGTGCACTAAAGATTGAACTATGGTTTTGGGCTTGATAGACAAGAATTTTAAAGTTCAATGAACTTTAGGACCACCTAAATGAAAATATTTTAAAATTAAAAAAACAAAACAAAATATATACACTTTTGTTTCTAAGCATTTTAGATAATGTGTATCCAACCAGTATTGTGAATGTATTTCAACTTCACTAAAAGATTACTGAACATAATTTTCTTAGTTGCATAGTATTCTCTCAGCACACTATGATTTGGCTATTTTTCTGGTATTTAAATTTTATATTTTTAATTTCTGCTATTATAAATAACGTATCAGGCTTTTTTGAAATGGTTCCTTTATCTAATTATTTAATCTTGAATTATTTATTCAAGGTGAATTCATAGAAATATAGCAAGAATATAAGCACTTTAAGGTATATTTGGTGTATACTTCTGAGTTACTTCAAATATGTGATTTCTGAATTTCCACTCCAGTCAGAAGTATACTTAACTGGAGCCTGTCTTCTTGTGCCTAAGTGTTTTCAACCCAGGAACCAGTGTTCATTTGTAATCAGCTTTTCCACTTGTTGTTTTACATATGCTGTTTGTAGTTTAATTTTATATCTTTATTGGTCATCAATGCTTCTTTTGTAAATTGTGTATTTTTATGTCTATGTTTTTACTGGGCACTTACAATTGCATTGTGGAGCTGGGAATGTGGCTCAACGGTAGATCAGTGGTAGAGTACTTTCTAGTACGTACAAAGCCCTAAGTTCAATGCTTATTAGAAAGAATGGAAGAGAGGGGTGGGGAGACAGAATAGGAGAGGAAAGAAGGAAGTAGTGAAGGAAGGACTGGAAGAGGGAGAGAGAGTTATGAAGATATGTGAATGAAACCCTCTCTCCCGGAAGTGTTTTAAAGAATACTGAGTAGATGCCTTATGCTAATGTCCCTGTCATGCCAACTGTAAAGTGGATAAACACTGCCTCAGCTTGTGGATCCTTCTCTGTTCTTTTCCTTTCATCCGGGTTTATTTCCACCCGATGTTTTCCATCCTTGATCCTTGGTCACTGTGAGGCAGCAGCCATCTGCACCTGAATTCACCCCGAGGTAAAGCTGTTCTCTGTGTCCTACCTTGGGGACAGTAGATACAGGAAGGAATGTTGCATTCTGGGATACTGGGAGAAAGAGAAGCTAAACTTCCCACAAAGAAAGTTAAAGATTTTCATGCAGATTAGCATGAAATATTAGTGCTCTGGTCCCATTTCAGGGTGTTTCCAGGTCTGTTTCTCTTGAGAATTTAATACTTTTCCATTTTATGTTGGCTCTCTTACACTTCCTGTCTTTGTCGCTGATGTCCCGCGCCTTTGTTCCCATGTGCCCCTTTTCCCAATGCCCCCATCTTTTCAGTGATTTCCAGTGCCCCCAGCAAGCTGTTCCTCGGCAAAGGAGCCCCATGTTCCTAAAGTCCCTCCAATCACTCTCATTGTAGGCTTGATCTCGCCTTGACTAAGCCTCATAGAGTTATGCGCACACTAGATATTCAGGAAATATCTTTTGAATGAATTGATTACACATTTTGGCACCTTTTAAATGTCATTCAAATGTTCAATTTGGAGGGTGGCAGTGCCTTTGTGGTCCCATGAATGGCTTCAATTACCACCATACCCTCTGAGAGGAATTTTAAATGGTACCACTTGCTTGGTATGGAAGCAGCAATGTGTTTGCATCTCAGGGAGCCACAGTTCTCCCCAGAGACCAGGGAGCACTATAGCACAAAGGGAGAAGAGTTCCTGGCATATACCTAACATGTTCCTTTGCATTCCACCTTCCTGTAACACTGAGGTACAAGCCACGACTCGACACCTGTTCCCCAATGTTCTAGAAGATATGGGCTAAAATACCAAGCAAACTGCAAGGGAGTCAGGCCTTATGAATGGGAGTGGGAGTGACCTTCTGTGGCCGGAGCACTGTGAAATGAGTCAGGGTGAGGGGTTGGCTCTGGGGTCAGACATTGTCGCCACAGGGTTCTGAGGACCTAGCTTTTGTCCAATCCTTTCCCCTGTTCTGTGAGATATCCAGAATCAGACAGCAAGAGTGTGATCATGACTAACAGTAGTTTGTTCCAGATGGTAAACTATAAAAATTTTAACATCTCTGGGTATTACTGGAATTAAGCAAAAGAAAAGTTGATATCCGTGGGGGGCGGGGTGGAGAAAGAAAGGCTGTCATTTTTCCAGACTGGTCTCCATTGATAGGGTGTGGAAATGGTTGCTTCATTTCAGTGATTTAGAACAAATTTGTAATCTAGTCCAATATCAACATGTGCTGTGGTCCCTTGGCCATAATTTAAACATTAAAATTCAAAAATAGAAAAATTGCTTTTAAATTTCAAAGTGAATATGAAAAATGACTCAAACCACATTATTTATACTGATCTATACCTTATTTTTTCATAGTTTTTATTTGATGGAACAAACTTTTAATATCTTTCCACACACAGCACTATAGCGCTGTGTAGTCTTTAGGGCTCTTTCTGCATCCATTTGAGTTTACAAATTTGATGGGCAGATGCCAGGAGTGGCTTTCTCCATGCCGCTGGGAAACACGGTTCTTTTTAGCTGAGAGAGAAAGAGAAGGGGAGAGGGCTGTGCCGGCACAGCACCAGGCTCTAGAGGGACTTTGTTTCCCAACAGGAGAGTTGTCATAGATTGGAGCAGTGTTTCTTTTGTAACCAAGATGGACATGTACCTTAAACTTCTACCATTTGGAGAACCGTTTGGCCAAATACTAGGAAGAGCGCTGGGCTGGGCTGGGCTGGGCTGGGCACTGTTAGTGCTTGGAAGTGATTGCCTGTGCTTCTGTGTTGCTCTGTCAGCTTTGGGTATGCCACGGGTGTCTGTGCCTGTAGTGTAGTTTTGTACAGGATGAAAGGCCACAGCTTAGGAGCAAAGACGTTTGGGGGTCCGTTCTGCCCTTTGAGGCCTGAAATCTCCCTTGCTTCTCTGAGAGTCACCGGCAGAGTGAGGTTCATCTGAGTGCTTGCTGGTTCTTCAGTTCCTAACTGCCCAATCCAGACAAAGCCTTTGTTTTTCTGGAAGCCAGTTATTGGGCAAAGTCCCAAATCCCAGCTAATGGAAATTATCTTTTGCTAGGACAACAACAACAACAAAAATATACATTAATATACTTTTAAGTTTATTTTAAAATTTTGGTTTTGGCCGGGCAGTGGTGGCACACGCCTGTAATCCCAGCACTTGGGAGGCAGAGGCAGGCGGATTTCTGAATTAGAGGTCAGCCTGATCTACAAAGTGAGTTCCAGGACAGCCAGGACTGCACAGAGAAACCCTGTCTCGAAAAAACAAAAACTAAAAAGAAAAAAAAAATTTAAAATTTCGTTTTAAAATTGATGCCTCGAATCTTTTCCTCTTTAGGGAACATATATGTCACTGGGTTTTGACCAATGCATGATGTATAATTATAAACAGCCCATATCACAGACTATATTAAAAGAGACAAACTACCTTTATGAACCTAGCTCCAATTTATTCTATTAACAAGACAAAGAAAAGGATATCTGGTTGGGTTTTAAGAATTATGATTTTTCTAAATGATCAAGACCTCTGGGCTTCCTTCGGTGTACGTTGGATGAAGGGGGAAGACTCACATCATTAGCTCTGAAATTAGTGGGTTCTGTCAGCAAAACAGCAATGGAGGGAGAGGACGTATCTTTTGTTCCCCAGGGCAGTGTTTAGACCATCCGATATGATGGGCTTGCTGGCAAGGATGAGAACTCCCGGTGCTGGACTGCATCGCAGCTGCTGCTGAGTGGGTGAAGCACAGTGGAACTTGAGGCTTCCTTCAGGATTGTATTATGTCCAGAACTCAGAAACGGAAAAGCATTCCAGTAGCTTGACTTGTCTCTGCAGTCATATAAAACCAGGCAGTGTGAGACTGATGGTTTTCTGGAAGAGATCTGAGGTTCTCTGAGGAGAAGACGTCCCCAGGCCTTTGCAGGAGTCTCAGTTCCATGAAGCCTGTGCAGATGTTAAGGTGTTGCATCTCTAAATCCTCACTGCTCCTCATTCCAGATGTCGTCCAAATGCTAGTACAGAAAGAAACTGAGTTTTCCATGGGTGAGCTAGCCATGATTAGAACCTTAACAGATTCAGGTGCTAACTCAAGAGTCTTATATATTCTCCCTGGTGTCTGAGCCTCTGAGGCCAATGTGCCCTGATGGGGAGACAGGCCTCTAGATTCATATGGGGATTTAATTTAGCCCTGCAATTCAAGCAAATGAGTGTAACTCTGAGTCTCACATTCTGGTTCATACTGGTTTGTAAGATGGAGAGCCACTACCTAGACTCTCAAAGCCATTTTAGGCCGGAAGAGCCAGATATAAAGCAGAAGGGTCTGTAGCCTCTCACTGTGGAAATGAAGGAGACATTGCCGTAAAACTTTAGCTTTTGGGAGCCCAACCTTCATTCCCTTATGTTCAACTGGGAAAGTGGGAAAGGTCAAGTGACCAGTATACTAGCACATAGTAGGGCCTTTTATGAAGGACCATCTACTATTTTTTGCAGGGGGGCGGGGTTGGGGGACAGGTGCTTTCTTTATAGCCTAAATTGGTCTTGCTACTACTAGTCCAGGCTGACCTCAATGTTGCAACAATCCTCCTGCCTCAGCATCATGATTCTAGGTGTGAACCACCACACCTTGTGCCTGTAGTTCATTTGACAGTTACTTACAGTGTGTACATTTAGAACACTCACTATGAATCAGATTTAAACATCTGAAGATGCATTTTCCCATTGTCTGAGGTGATGTCTATCAAATGCATCTTGTTCTCTGTGATCCTCTTTCCCTGCAGAAGGCTGCTTATAGAGTTCCCTTTTCACACCCAGTGCCTGTGTTTTGGTCTGCTTGGGAGATGGCATTTTGTTAGTCTGGGTCATTCTTTTTCTTCACGTAAGGGCTTATAGTGTTTGTTTAGCATCTCTTTAGGAAGGGAATATTTGAGCCATTATGGTAACTCTCTACTGTTGCACTGTCCAGTAGAAATATATGGCAGGTAACATTTGGAATTTTAAGATTTCTAGGAGGCATATTAAAAGAAGCAAATCAGGATTGAGTGGATTTTAATAATATATCATATTTAACAGAGAATATGCAAACTGTAACTTCAACATGTAACCATGAGAAGATCCAAATGGGATGCTATTCCTTTGTTTAGTTTTCATGGTAGAGTGTCAGATTCTGGTATATAATGGCAGTTGATGGTCTAAGCCACATTCAATAATTCAGTCATATATGTGGCCAGTTTCTACCACAGGGGCATCCAATCCTAAAGACAAGCAGGGATTTCCTCTACTAACACCGTCATATGATCTGTTGACATTCACTGCTTGGCTCATGTTCACAGAAAGAGATCAGGATGAAAGAAGGTAAAATTTCATGATTGCCCTGAATGATGAATCCAGTCTCAGAGTGCACCTTCCTTCCTTCCTTCCTTCCTTCCTTCCTTCCTTCCTTCCTTCCTTCCTTCCTTCCTTCCTTCCTTCCTTCCTTCCTTCCTTCCTTCCTTCCTTCCTTCCTTCCTTCCTTCCTTCCTTCCTTCCTTCCTTCCTCCGGTGGCATCTTTTGTTCACCGTTAAAGCCAATGAGGCTTCCTGCCCAGCTGTTATCCTGATGTGTCCCCAGCTGCACTGGACTCCTTGTCAGTCTTGAACACGCCACACATTGTCACTTAGGGTTTTGCATTAGTAGAACACTGCCTGGAGTCTTCTTCCTCAGATGCCCACATGGCTGGTACCTTTTCCTCCTAAAAGGCTTTGCTCAAATATCACTCTTTCAGTGGTATGTAAAATAGTTACTGTGGTACAAACTCTGTCATTCATTACTCCCAACAAAGCTAACCCTGTTTGGATTTTTTTAATTGCTTTTTTTTTTTTTTTAAAATCAACATCTGATGCTTGTTTTTCTTTTTGACATCTTTGTAGAACATAGCTTGGTACAACATACACTCTACTCAGAGTAAGATTTCCCATACCATAGGTACAGACATTTGCTTGGCGAATGAATGTATGAATAGATAGATTATGCCAAGTATCTGCAAGTTCTAGAAAAACCCAGTTCTATTTCCAGTGTGTTAACAGTTGATGAACTTTAGTGAAAATCCTGAATGACATTCTGCTGTAGAGAAACTCAGTTACCTTGCCTAGTGTCAAAAACCACAATTAAATAGTGTCTGCATCAGCTTTGCTCTGTTAGGGAAGCTGTACTAAGGTACCTCAGGCTGTCTTGGTCAGCTGGACCCTAGGAGGAATCTGGTCTGTGCCTCCAAACAACTGCTTTTAAGTGGGAACTGTTGGAATGTCACAGGAAAGTCAAGCTCATTGAGTTCTTTTTAATGCTTTTTCTTCTTTGGAAGTACAGCCTTAGAATTCTTAAAACTTAAGAACCTGAGAGTTGAAGATTTGATGGTGGTAGATTCTATTACCTCCTCTGAACACATCCATAGACCCCCTGTTCATGCTTAGTTTTGGTAGACCCTTTGGGGATGGATAACCCTGTATATAGGGTCAAGGCAGTGTGGAAGGGGGCTGGCTGTTGCTGTTGACTTGATCTGTATGGGTACAAGGAGGCCCAAACAGTTGGTTGTGATTCCCAGTTGCAGAGGACCTGGCCAGAAGGCAGAGTCTGGCGCAGAGCCTCTGGGGCTCTTGAGAGGAAAGACCAGGCTAGTTTAGAAACCAAACGACTTTCCTTTGTCTTACTTATTTGTCTTTCAAGATGCCAATGTTTTAGAGGCCACAGCAAGAGGGAAGTCAAGGATGCTGGGCATTCAGGATTTGCGACTTGCAAGCATACCGGCCAACATGATGGGCTGTCCACAGCTCTCCCCTTCCACCTCGCTCGGGGATCAGGGGTGTAAAATTGGCCCGATTCTACATTCATTTCACACTCAGTCACTCTTCCTAGAAGCAGAGTACCTCCTATCACTCTGCACACTCCCAGAGAGGAAATCAAACCTTTGTCAATAGCTTTAGAGGCCAAAAGCAAAATGGTGGTTTCCAGGCCGCGGCTCCCTTGACTTGCTACTCTGTGCCAGACCCTGTCAAGGACAGGCATCCTGCCCTGAGAACCTGCAGAGCTGTGAAGGAAAACCCAGACTTCTAAGTCACAGAGCTTGCAGCTAGTTGAAAAATCTGTTAAGAATGCATTGGATTCAAATCAATAATCTCAAACAAATCAAATATAAACAGTTCGGGTCTTGAATACTGTTTTGTTACACAATGTTTTATTTAGTAGCCTTTAAAAATAGTGTTTTGATTAATTTTTGAGAATTTGATACAATGTATTTGATTATAGTCCTCACTGTAACTTAGCCCATATTTACCCTGCTTTCTTACTTACACTTAACACTCTTTTTATTTTTTAAATAGCCTCCCAGGTCCAATTTATTGTTGTCCATATACTGCTAGGTGTGGGGCCACCAACTGGGGCATGGTTGAAGTGCTAGCAGTCACCATTAGAGGGAAATGACTTTCCTTTCCCTAAAAGCCATCAACTGTCCACAGTTCCTCAGTTAGGGGTGGAAATAAAAAAAAAAAAATCCCCATTCCGTTCTCCATGCTAAAATGTTTACTGGCTTGATCTTGTGTAGGTCTTGGGCTGACAGTCACAGCTGTGGTGGGTTCATGGGTGCAGTGATCTGGCCATGTCCAAAGTCACTGTTGGCGTCCCATCTTTCCAACACCTGATGCTGACAGTCTTTCTATTCCTTCTTCAGAAATGGTTCCTCCATCTTGGGAGGTGCTTGTGTGCATGCATGCCTCTCTCTCTCTCTCTCTCTCTCTCTCTCTCTCTCTCTCTCTCTCTCTCTCTCTCTCTCTCTCTCTGTGTGTGTGTGTGTGTGTGTGTGTGTGTGTGAAATAGATATCCATTTGTGATTGACTATTCCACTATTCACTTTGATCAGGTATGAGATTCTCTGTTAATTGACATCCACAAAGAAAATTCTCCTAGACACTCATGCATTCACCCAGGGATATAAAGATACACATTTAGAGGGAAGTTTGATACTATGTATTCATATAAATGTACCTTGCAATTTTTACCAAATAAAAAAGACTTTATAGACTGGTTTATACCGTTACTGTACACATAAAAGCTGGGGTTTGACCAGAACAATTGAGTTCATTCAGAGGATGGATAAAAATTTTGCTTAGTCAGTTTCTCATTTTTCTCCTTTGGGGACCATCATTTTGCTTTATAATCTGGATGGGAAGAGGCCATTATACACAGCCTGTTGGCTGCTCATTTTCTGACCTTCCCATAATCATGTTTGAAGGAGGCCAACTGAGCTGGGAAGGCTGATAATGAAGATGTGTAAATCCTGGGCTTGGCATGAGGTAAAGACGTGATGGGGCAGGGAGTCATGGAAACCTCATCTTACTCACCGGCCTGGACAAGCTGCCTGTCTTTTAAATAAGATTTTTATTTAGGTGTATGCATGCAGACACATGCATGTGAGAATATCTTGTGTGTGCAGGTGCCAGCAATGACCAGAAGAGAGCATCAGATTCCCTGGAGCACTGGTTCCCAACCTTTCAAATGCTGAAACCCTTTAATACAGTTCTTCATGTTGTGGTGTCCCCCAACCATAAAATTGTTTTTGTTGCTTCTTCATAACTTTAATTTTGCTACTGTTATGAATCATAGTGTAAATACATGATATGCAGGACATATGATATCTGACCCCTGTGAAAGGATTGCTGGACCACAGCCCTACAACCAGAGTAACATGTAAGCTTTCTGCCATGGCTGTTGGCTGCTTAACCATCTTTCCATTCTTTTCAATGCTTTTTTGATTGCTCCCTCCTTTTCATAACTTCAACGGTAGCTGTGATATGAATTGATTGGAGACGACATAGAACTCTGTGAAGAAGTTTTATCTAGACCAGTAAGAGCTTTTGCATCAGTGACAAATTGGCTAATAAATATGCTTATTTTCTTGACCTACCAAATCACTGTAGTTCTTTGGCAAGATTTATGAATTACTCTGTAATCAAGTTGAGGGGCCTGGTAGGAGAAGAGAATGTGAAAGGAAGGCCTGGGGAGAGACAGCTTGAATGAGTTATGTCCCAGTAAGAGCTATGAGACTCCGAGGTCTAAAGACCCTCGAGTCCTGTGACTCTGGCACATTTCAGTAGGGAGGTAAACCCATTTGCTCATTCATTCAGTTAATGATAGGAAAGAAACAAAAAATTGGGGCAACTGTTTTAGATTAACACAGATGAAAGAGACAGGACAACTACGTGCAATTCATGATCTTGGACTGGATCATGGGTTTAAAAAAATACTATAAAATTGACTTTTAGTTTCCTTTCATCCTGGTATTTTTTACTTCAATTTTCAAGTGTTTAAGGGTTTTGATTTTTGTTTTTGAGGCCCTGGAGATTAAATCTATATATTCATTCACATTATGCAAACTCTTTATCACTGTATTCGCAGCCCTCTAATTGACGCTTTTTCCTCAGGAGCCATCAACTGTCAATAGCTTTTCCACCAAGGATGGGGGCCTCAGAAGTCCTGTAGTCCCCCTCCCCAGATGCTAGAATTTTGGCTGGCTTGGTCTTGTACAGGCAACCCCAGCTGCTATGAGTTGATATATGTAGAAGCAATGTTATGTCCAGAAGATAGAGCTCGCAGCACTCTTCTTCCTGTTTTAGTTCTTACATTCTCCTTCTCCTCTACCTCCTCCTCTTCCTTCTTAATGATTTATTTTTATTTTATGTATATTGGTGTTTTGCTTGTACGTATGTCTGTGTGAGTTTGTTGGATCTCATGGAACTGGAGTTACAGAAAATTGTTAGCTGCTGTGTGGGTGCTGGGAATTGAACTCAGGTCTTCTGGAAGAGCATCCAGTTCTCTTAACCACTGAGTCATATCTACAGTTCCTGTACATATCTTTACATTCCCATTTTTACTCTACTATGTGATTTCTATTTTACGCATTTTTGTAGTATCATATGTAAAACTGGTACCTTAGGATGAAGTAAGTATTGCATATACATATATGGTTTTAAGCTTTAAGATTTGATATTTACAATAATTAAAAACTTCTCATATGCAGAGATTTTTAAGATTGGAATTTATATGTGTATATGTAGATAAATGTACAACATTTTCAATTTCTCACTTTATATTAGTTTGTGATTTTAATAACTAAAATTGTATGGATAACTAAATTCCTTATGTTTAAATACATAAAAATAAAGGCAGGTAATACACTTATCATATTCTAAAATAATATAATCAAAACAGTTGGATAAACTTGAAGATAGGCTACTTAACATTAAAGTTCTTGAGTGGTATTAAAATCTTGTGATTATGAAAGAAAAAATTGTACTAGGAGAACATTTTTAATTAAGTGTAAAATGTCTAGAAATAAATCTTTTCCCATACAAATAGTGAGTGGCATGTGACATGAAAGCAGAACAAAGTTATTGGAGATGACTGGGCAGTAGGGACAGGGAAATGGGGAGTCAGTAGGAAGAAGAATCAGCAAACCGTGTTTTGTTTGAAAATGCCACAATGAAACTGAATGCTTTGCATGATGATTAAAAATAAATAAATTTAAAAGTAAGAACAGAACCACTGAAGACTGTTGGAGAAAATAAATTATTGCAAAATATTAAAATTAGTAAGTCTACAGGAAATGAAGGCCAGGTTCACATTCCACTGTTCTTGTGGCTTTGAGCGTGTGTGTGTGTGTGTGTGGGGGGGTTGTTTAAGAAGTTTTCAAGGATAAGTGTTGTTGATAGAATAGGGAAGTAGATGCTGAAGCACTTGCTGTGGTCTTGTCAGCACATCAGTGCACATAAGCACATAAGCACAGTCATGGGTATAACCCGTGGTCGATGGCCTTAGCTACAGGCTCTCTGTAGATGATTCTTTAGGCTGAGGAATTTTCTTTTTATTTCCAATTCGTTGAGTGTTTTTCCCATTAAGAGATGCTGGGCTTTTTTCAAATGCAATTTCTGCCTCTATTGATATCACAGTAGTGACTTTGTCTTTTAATGTATTAAGAGGACATATTGAGTAATTTTCATGTTAAAGCCCACCTTGCATTTTGGGAACACATTTTAGTTGGTCATTGTATGTCTTCTTATTTGTTACTGGATTCAATTAGATGTTATTTAGTTGAGGAATTTAGTATTTGTTTCCACTAGAGAGATTCCATTGTGGTTTTCTTTCTTGAGATGTCTTTGGCTTTGGTTTCTGTATCAGAATAATACTGGCTTCATGAAAAAAACGTGAACATGCTTTTTCCTCTTCTTTTTAATTATGTAAAACTGTAAAATATTGACGTCCTCCCACCCCACCCCACCTCTCTCCCAGTGGGATGGAACCCATGGCCTCACACATGCCGGGGAAGCTATACACCACTCCTAAACTAACTTGCCCCAGATCTTTATTTACTTTTTATTTTGAGACAAGGGCTTACAGCTTACCAAACTTTCCAGGCTGGCCTTGATCTCATTTTGTAATCCAGACAAACCTGGAACCCACTACTCTCATGCCTCAGCCTCCTGATTGGCTATAATAACAGGCATGTGCAAATTGGCTCAGCTGTGCTCTGAGAACAGCCATCTCCTGTATTCTCAAGAGTACACTGCCTGTTCCTCCTTGCTGGATACTGGCAATCACCCTCTCACCCAGCTCCCATGGCTGGCTTGCTAAGCCACCCAAATACCCATCACTCCTGAGAACACCTGGAGTTCCACCAACGACTGCCCTGGAGATTGGCTCCTCTGACTGCCAAGGGCCACTTTGAGGTTATGCCCTTTTTCTTGCCCATCTGAATCATCACAAATGGAAAACACAAGACAATCTTAATATTTTCAAATCAGTCAAATGACACAACTAGGGGACTCTGAATATTGTCCTAAACTCATCAGCTATTCTATATTAGAATTTATCTGGTGGCCGCCACTGGATCTAATAGCCCCCAGGTCTACATGGTGTTTATCTTCTCTGCCCTCTAGCCTGTCCGGAAAGCCTTTTCTCAATCTCATTTCCCTCGCTTCCTCCTGGGATCCAGAAAATCTGCTTCTATATGTTCCCTCAGCGCTTGTCTTTATTTACCCAGTCAAACAATGAGGGAATCTCTCCCCTCGGAGTCTTAGGAATAGAATTCGTGTTGTAGATTTATCAACTGAGGTTGGATACTCATCTCCAATTTTTCTCTGAAGTTTGACAAGCTGTGAATTTATGTAATGGTCTCTGTCTACTACAAAACAAACAAACAAACAAACAAAAACCCCAGACAAACAAACAAAACAGCTGCTTTGGTGAGTAGTATGCTGGCTAAGCTTTTAAGTTTGTTATCTGTCTATCTGTCTGTCTATCTAACTATCTATCTATCTATCTATCTATCTATCTATCTATCTATCTATCTATCTATCGTCAATGACATAAGATGGAGTAATTTTGGAAGCAGGAGTCATATTTGAGAAAACACTGCCACCCAACCTGCCTGTGGGAAAGCCTGTGGCAGAGATCTTGGTTGATGACTGATGTGGAAGGGCCAAGTTCACTGTGGGTGGCACCATTTCTGTGCTGAAGGTCCTGAGTGCTATAGGGTAACAGACTGAGCAAGCCATAGTGAGCAAGCCAGTAAGCATAACTCTTCGGAGGTCTCTGCAACAGTTCTTGTCTCAAGTTCCGGTCCTAATTTTCCTGGATGATGAACCTGTAAGATGAAATAAACTCTTCCCTCTCCAAGTTGATTTTGGTCATGTATTTTAAGGCGAGTGGTGAAGGCTACATTTATCTGCAGCCATAAGGATTAGTATTGAGCATGTGGTTTGGTAATACTGTTTTAATGAGATGGCAGTAGTAGGTTCTTTTCTAGAGTTGAAGGCTTCATTAGCCACAGAGAGTGGTTTACAGTACCAGACATGAACCCCTTCCACTGAGGAGGACTCAGTATAGTTAGACATCTGTTGGCTATCATCGGGACATAAGTGCTACTATTGAACCTTTTGTGATATCTTACTATTCCAGTCACTCTGGATGGTTCACAGTCTTTACAGCTAAGTAGGACTATTGATTGCTTTCTTCCCCTGGCAGCTACACGGCACCTTCACACACGATGAGAGACAGATATCATGAAAGAGTCTGCCAGGACAGTTCCAACTTGATTCCTTCAATTCCCTGTCCATAATGTGTGGTCTTTATGAACCCTGCTTTGGCTACTCCCAAAATCTTGCTGCGTTGTGTGATTAGCTTCCAGTTGCTCTCAGTCTTTGAGTCAATGATTTTGGGAAAATACTTAATGTTCAGGTACTTTTGAATTTCCCACATTTTCTTGTGTTATTGATTTCCAATTTGACTCCATAGCTTATGCTTTAAATATTTATTTACTTGCTGAGATTTTAAAACGTGAAACATATTCTATCCCAAGGAGAATTCACTGTATACTTAGAGAACCTGTTGTATTCTTTTAGTGGGCAGAATGTCCTGTTTATGTGTTGTTTGCTTTTTACAATGTGATTGTTGCTGCATGTTAACCTAGTGGCCTTTGGCTCATCCATGATTGTCTACAACCCTTCTTATAAGAGACTTCCCAATCACCTTAGTGGTCAGCAAATGACTGGAGAGGAAATTCTCGACACGTCTTGGGCAAATCTGTCTCCCTGTCTCTGCTCAGAGGCTCTCCATGTACTGTTGGTCATGTCTTCAACACTTCCGCAGGAAACATTCAGTCCTGATCCTCCCTTACTTCCTGGTAATGCAGTGCCTCTGAACTGTCTGCCTGTGAGAGGTTTGGGGTTTCTTGGGTGTTTCCTGGGCATGGCATAGTCTTTGGTATCTTCAGCAATACATATAACTTTTCAAATTTGCCTGTAGCCAATCTTCTCTTTTCAAATAAGTATTTCAGTCTGTAATTGCAATGCTGCTTTAACTGTCTCTCCTGTTAAATAATTAAAGATTTTATTATTAATCAGATTTCTGTCACTGCATCCAAAACTCCAAGACTGATCAAGCTAAAAAGATGAGTGGTTTCTTTTGTCTTACAACTTGGGAAATTTCAGTTGATGACCAACGGTCATTGCTGCGAGCCTGAGATGTACAAAGTGTCCCAGTGGAAACCTGTGGTAGAGAACATGGTTTACACCATGGCACGGAAGCAAAAGAGAGGAATGGAAAGAAGCTGTGCTCCCATATCCTCTTGAAGGACACATCGTTCGGCTCATCACTTAACTTCCTCCAATTAGGTCCTGTTTCAGAACTGTGCCATGTCTGAGGACTATGCCTCTAGTAGATGAATGTTTGCAGGAGAATTAAATTCAAGACTATAGTACAGCTGTAGGTTATTTTTAATGATCTATTTATTTTAATCTTATTTTTGTGTGACTAAATGTTTGTCTGTGTGTATGCACAGGCACGCACATCTGCCTGGTACTCACAGCACAGAATGGTACTTTGGATCCCCTGAATCTGGAGTTGCAAACAGTTGTGAACTGAGCCTAGGTCCTCCCTTTGAAAGAGCAACAAATGCTTTTAACCACTGAGCCATCTCTCCAGCCCCCATTCTGGAAGGTTTTAACAAGTGCCCTTGGGATAGGAGAGAGTATGCTCTGAGTTAGAGATAAATAAAAACAAATCATGCAAGCCTAGGGTTTCACAAACAGCTAGGCAGCTGGAACGGTGGCAGGACTCAGAACTACATCTGCCAGTGCTTTGATCCTGAACTACTCTCCAGCAACGTGAGCAGTCAGTTTCTATGCTTATAAATTGACCAGTCTAGTGCATTTTATTATAGCACTCCCCCAAGGACAGATACCTGTTATCGATGCATACATATTACTATGGTATAGCACACCAAGTGATCAAAATGAAGTTTCCTGTTGTCTTCCAGGGTCTTAGATGTCCCTTAAAGTAACCACAGCTTTTTGTGTATTCTATAGACACATTCTCTGTATTTATAGCTACAAGACTACTATCCATTCACCTGCTTGGGCATTCTGTCCAGTCAAATGGTATGATACATAGTATTCTTTTTTTTTTCTGCACCCAATTATAGACCTGGTATAGACTATCTTTGGATCTCTAATCAAGTTAAAATTTTTTCAGTTGCTTTTCTTTCTTTTAAATAGCTTCATGTTAGCTCATTTATAGATGTAGAATGATTTATTCATCATAGGTAGATGGTGATATATATTTGTATCTGTATAAATATAGATACATCTATGCTGATTTATATATATAAGGGTGATATATATATATATGTATATATATATATACATATATATAATGTGTGCATGTGTAAATACTGGATAATGTTTTGTAACTATAACAATGCTGTAATCTGTATCTATATCTCTATCTCTCTATACATCTATCTATCTATCTGGTCTGCATTTGATACCACACATATAAAATATATTTCTTTATGATTAATCTCTAGGACTGGTGTTCTTGGGTCAGTGCACATGCATTTTAATTATTTTTGGAATTGCTAAACTATAATTCTCCACTAACCTGACTTGTAGTCTTGACCAAGAATATAAGTACCATATTTATCAATAGAGCATTTTTACAGTTTTATTTTGTTGATTTAATTGGTAAAAATGATTTATGGCAGTTAGTCTGTTTTCTTCTTTCTCGTAGTATAGAATTTCACTATGTAGCCCAGGCTGGCCTAGGATTTGTGGTCCCCTTCCCTTAGCGCACAAGTGCTGGGGTTACAGAGATGTGTCATCAGATAGAAGCAAGTTAAGACCTTATCATTTTATGGGGTAGTTAAGGAACATTTTATGTACCAAAGTTCATCACATTTAAGAAGATACTGATTGTAAGATTCAACTGGATTTTTAAAGCCTTTGAATGTTGTGAAGTCATTTTATCCTTTGATGAATTGTCTGTGTTATTCACACAGTTCCCAATCGGCAGCTCTTCACTGTGTATCAATGCTTATATCATTACCAAGGGGTCCAGCTCACCCAGCTTCTCCTAACCAACTGCCTGACTGTGTTACTTTTAGCCCTCTCCAACTCTAAGATTAAAAAGCGCTTTAGTTTCCCCATGCTATCTTAATAATAGATCTCTTATTTTTTAAATAATTTCCAGAATATTGTTATTATTAAATCAATATTAAAAACAGCCTGTCTAGTTCAAAACAGATTTGGTTCCATAGAAATCAATGTAACTTTTTTTTTTTAACAACAAAAATAATTATTTCTTTTGAAGAGTTCATGCATGCTTCAATTCTTCTGCTGTAAATTGCTAGTGAGCACCATGGGAAATGGCTTAGATGACACTAATGGCTGAGACAGCAGTGGTCACCTAACTGGCGAAGACATGGTATTTCTCTACCAACCAATACACTGGTTTTTAGGTGATGGTGCATCTCTTTAAAGAAGTGTCCATCCAACTCTGTCTTGACTGTGTCTTTAACACACACCTTTTCTTGATTGCATATTGGTATGCTTTGGGGAGACCCTGCCCTTTCCTGGATTCTTAAAGAAAATGACAACAGTTCTTGTCATCCCCAACTGAACTTCAGTGGGAAGAATTAGTAAGAGCCATTCTGTTGGAGAAGACTGTCATTTCTTCCTAGTAAGGACCACCCTGGTTGTTGAATATAAGACATGTGAACTGATTTTATTTCCTACTTCAAGGTATGACTAGTACACTTGGCAATGTAATGTAATTATTATAGATATAATAAAAAGTAGCACTCCAAATTGTGAGCTATAAAAAACAAGTGTAATCATTTGGGAGATGGACTGGAAAAAGGCACATCCTGCACACAGTTTATGAATGAGAGAGAGGTTTCCTTTGATTGGCTTCTGAGATAAGACTAAGGAGAGAGATGTCATGAGGAAGGCAGCTGTAATCAACTCCAACCTGACTCTATGCTGCTGCTCTGGTCACTGCTTTTGTCCCTTTTACCCAGCTTCAGTCATTTCCAGAAAATTAGAAATCCTCCACACACATTTTAAAAGCATAATTTTTTCATGATTTTGGACTGTGGTTTTATGAATTGTTTATTGTATACAAAAGCAGGCAAACAATGGTACAATCTTCTTGTAAGAAAAGATGACCTTCTAGACAGCTCTGCTGAGTTACATACTATGTTTGTTCTCCTTCTTCTCTTGGACAGCAAGTGAAATGATCACCTTTGACTCTAAAATTCTGTTTGCTTCCATCCTTCTTAGATATCTTATAAGATAGTTTTCCCAATTTCTGTCTTTTTCTCACTTTTCTGACTCAGAACACGAGTCAGCTCTTGTCTCTAACCCTTCCTTGCTGTTATTAGTCAGCTTTGACGTTTAGCTGAGATGCTCTCTCCTGGGAAATGCTTTCTTGTTTCTTCTTATCACCTAAAGTCAGCGAACCTCAGTTTTCTCCACTGTAACGTTTGAAGTCTACAGGCAATCATGACATACAAAAATTATACAAAAATATACATATACCAATTCACTTGTGATTTTTCTCTCACTCAAGATGTTCTTTTTACTTTACAGCTATTCTTTGCACCTTTACCTATGTCTTTCTGCATGTGATCTGGAGTTACATAGAGTCGTTTCCCTGCTCTTGGGTACATGACCTAGCCAACTGTTTTCTACAATGGATGCTACCCTTTCTTCCGATCTGTAGGTTCTGGCTTTGCACAGTGTGCAAAGACCTCAAGCAGTGGCTTTGTTCAGTTGTCCTCAGACTTTAATAAGCAGGTCAGGAGGGAGGTGCAAAATTCTGTAGGTGAAACTGATGCTTCCAGCCCACAAGCCAGGGCAAGGAGTGCTCTTGTGCCTTTAAGAATATTTTAGAATCTGACTTGGCTATCACTGGAAGGAAATAAAAAGCATATTTTGCATATGCAAAGTTTCACAGTGCTTCACTGGGCTCACTCATCCTCAGCACCCCTTTGTCTAGAGGATGACTAAAAATTTCCATTAAAGGAAAAGCTTTTAAGCTGGTATATAAATAAAGCTTTTGCTGTATTCAGTTGGTCAGGGATCCAAAAAAGCAAGTTTACAGTATACCTTGAAATGCCTTTGGATGAACGCAAGCACATTCCAGATGATTGGACCTACCTTAGAGAAGACCATGACTTTACTAGGCTTTTAACATTGCTAAAGATATAAAAATTGAAAGCCAAATTTAAATTGAACCGAGAACTGGAGGTTTTAAGCCAGCAATATTTTCCCTGTAAATGCTCTTTGGAAAGGCTTTGAGATCCGAGTCAGCTAGGGTGAGTCTATTATCCAAAAATTTTGTTTCTGGAAGCATTTAATTGAAAGGAAAAACCCTAAGAATGCACCCAGAGGTGAATGTCATGCAGCAACTGGGAGAGCCTCGAAATAGCAACCGTGGGGACTAAATGAAGCCAAATGAAATCTGCAAATTATTAGGGTGAAACTGGTAAGGGGTGCAGAAACCTACAAGACAGAATACAATGAATTGACTTACAGCACAAACTGTCTACACGTGACGCTGTACAGAGATAGCTGGGGACAGAGTCTAAAAAGATACCAGAGGCAGAAGGTATAGTGGAGACTGGGAGACACTCGTTGTATTTTTTTCCATTTCTCTACAATGTTTCAGATTCAAAATCTTACTGAAAGAGTAGTTCTCGGTGCAGCCTCTTAGAACTGCTCCCTAAAATAAGGCCGCCAAGCCTCAAGGAATGTACTTATAAGAATGTTGGGACTTTGAGATAGGATGAAACCAAATGTTTGGATACAGAAGGAATTGACACCAATCAAAAGGAAAATCAATCCTGGCTAGGGGAATAGACTCAATTTGAGTTGACTACATATTTATACCATGTAGAATCTGCTCATAATTGTTCTCCATTTCTCTTACCATACCAAAGCATATACATGCACACACTCACCTAAGTGCTCACACACTCATAATATATGCTCATAAACTTACATGCACACTCAAGCACAGTCATATACTAAAATACACACATACACTCATACCCACACTCACACTCATACACACACTTGCATGCATTTACATTCATCATGCATTCATATGTACACTCATAAACATACTCAAGTAGACTCATACACACATGCATGTACATACCCTTACACATCCTCACACAATCACTCATAAACTTCCTTTACATACATGCAAATATATGCACTCAAGCACACTCACATATAAACATGCATACATGCACACCTAAACATACACACCCATACACTCAAAACACACACACTCATAATCATACACTCTCACATATACACATAAACAGATACTCACAAACATGCATTCACTTTTATGTTCAGATATATGTACACACATATACAATCACACTCATACATACCCACATGAACACAATCATACATGCTCACATACTCACACATTTATAATCACATACATACATACATACATATACACTCACACACTCACACTCTCCTGGGTACTGGGATCCAGAGCTCATATGTCTCTGGTGTTCCTCATAGTCCCGTTCTGGCCTTATAATTCTCTGTGGCTAGTTCTCAAGTGTCCAACAGCTCTCTGTCCCTTGAAGACAGATACTGCCATTTTCCCCTTGCCTCTCTCTTCCCATTTCCCACTCTGCCCACTCTGGTAGAATTTGCAGTGTCATCTTTCTTCCATCGGTTGATTCCTCTCCCTTACCACGGAGCTCACCTTACCTCGGGTACCAGCAGCTCTCAGTTGCTCTCTGGTGAAGGTTTCCCAAAGGTGTCAGTGAGTGATACAGCTATAACCAAAGTTTTAAGTCCTTTCCTTCTGCGTCAGCTGTGGAAGCCTGTGGAAACCTTCGTGTGCCCATTGCTGAAGGGTGGTGCATAGTGACACCCTGCCCACACTGACAAGAAACAAGCATAGAGAGCTGTGTACCCAGATGTTGCCTGCTCTGCTGCATCCACACCTACAACACTCAAAACCCATTACGGAGATCATCTTATCTGTAAATATCTCAGCATGGACTTTTGAAAGAGAAGAACGTAGTTTTAGAAATGCAGCCATGAACTCCTTGACACCTTTTCAAAATTACTAATAATTCCTTAATATTATTATGTAATCAACAACTATGTTTATTACATTTTATTTAACATAACTGAATTGCTTAGAGCCACAGTCCATTTGCCACAATACATTTATAATTTCCTTCAGTTCAGTTTTAATCTCTGTCTCTGTCTCTGTCTCTGTCTCTCTCTCTCTCTCTCTCTCTCTGTGTGTGTGTGTCTGTGTGTCTCTCTGTGTGTGCGTGTGTGCATGTGTACGTGTATCAAACAGGAAGTCAGTGTTGGTGATCTTTATTGCTTTCCATCTTGTTTTTTAAGACAGAGTCTCTCCTGGAACCAGGGGCACATTGTTTGACTGGACCAGGCAGCCAATGAATCTCTAGAACGTGCGTCCTTTGCTTCCCAGCTCTGGAGTGAGAAATGCTTGATCATGACCCACTTTCACATGGGTGTGGGGATCTAGACCCAGGCCCTCAGTCTTGCAGAACAGGCACTTTGCCCTCTTAGCCAGCTTCCTAAACCCAAGCTCTTTCCTCCCCACTTTTCGTTTTTGAATGTAGGTGTGTGCATGCATGTGCATGTATATGTATGTGAGCATACATGTTCATACTGAAGGATAACATTAGGTACCATGATAGAGAACAACATCTACATAGACCCACACTGTGTCATTGGCTTGGAACTCACCAACCAGGTTAGGCTGGTTTCAGCAAGCCTCAGAGATTTTCTAGTCTGTGTCCCCAGCACCAGGATTATGCGAGCGATGCCATGGCTGATATGTTGACATGGATTCTGAGGATCAAGTCTGGGTCCTTGGACTTGCAAAACATGTGCTTTCCCAAATGAGTCAGCTCTCTAGCTCAACCTTTACAAACCCCAGCTTCTAGGTTCTCCCCGTAGCATCCTTGTACTACTATTTAACATGGTATGTCATTCAGAAACTGAACTATACCTAATGCGTTGGTCAGACAGAGGTATGATTTTTCTGCAATTTCTTTCTCTGAAGTGGCTTCCTGTGTTTCTGGAGGCACCAAAGGCCTGATGTATGAGGTTATACCTCATCTATGATTTCAGGTATTGTTACCCTGGTTCATCAGCTTTTCATGGACTTCATACCTAGAATTACACTAGCTATTGCCTATGGCCAAACTGTAGAACTATATACTTGTCTTTGCTTTTTATATAGTGAACTTTAAAAAAAAAAGATGTTATTTTTGGAGAAATTTTATATTTATAAAGAAATTAAAGAGTAACTGCTAAGTTCCCAGGCACCTGAGCACCTTATACACCTAAATGCATGTGAAGAGATGCCTGTCATTAGCCTCTTATACTATTGGGTCTATTTACACAGTGAACTTCAGGAAATCAGAGTCTGATCATGTTTCACTGTATGAGGGTTTCTTATACCCTTCTCTCCTCTCACCTGTAAGCTCTTCTGTGGGTATACACGCATTTCTCTGTTGTGTTTGGTTTGCAAACCCCGCCAGGAAAAGGAAGCTGCCTGGTTCTTCATTACTGAAGGACTCAGAAGTATTGGTCAAATGCTTCCACACATGTTCTTATGGACATGGCAAATGAATAATCAAGGTTAGCAGATTTGTCTGTAGGCGGGACACAGCACCAGTGGCATGATGGTGGCTGTTGTCCTTGAATGTGGGACATAGAGAAAAGGCAGGTTGAGACTGTAGAAAGGAGAGGAGCCCAAGTCAAGAGATGGGAAGATTTGGTGATGAGGCACAGTGGTTATGCACTGTTCCTAGAGGAGAGACATCGTACCAGAAGCTTCCCTGAAGGCACAAGAAGGCTTTAGCTGAATAAATGATCAGTGGGTGATGTGCTCACTATGAAAACATGAGTACTTGAGTTGAGATTCTCTTCACTTATATAAAAGAGCCAAACACAGTGGTTCATACGTCCTTGGTGGGGCAGAAACAGAGGAACCGCCAGACTGATTTCCAGAGTGGTTGTACAAGCTTGCAATCCCACCAGCAATGGAGGAGTGTTCCTATTTCTCCACAACCTCGCCAGCATCTGCTGTCACCTGAATTTTTAATCTTAGCCATTCTGGCTGGTGTGAGATGGAATCTCAGGGTTGTTTTGATTTGCATTTCCTTGATGGCTAAGGATGTTGAACATTTTTTCATGTGTTTCTCAGCCATTCGATATTCCTCAGGTGAGAATTCTTTATTTAGCTCTGTACCCCATTTTTTAATGGGGTTTTTTGAGTTTCTGGAGTCCAGTTTCTTGAGCTCTTTGTATATATTGGATATTAGTCCTCTATCAGATTTAGGATTGGTAAAAATCCTTTCCCAATCTGTTGGTGGCCTTTTTGTCTTGTTGACAGTGTCTTTTGCCTTACAGAAGCTTTGCAATTTTATGAGGTCCCATTTGTCAATTCTTGATTTTACAACACAAGCCATTGGTGTTCTGTTGAGGAATTTTTTCCCTGTGCCCATATCTTCGAGGTTTTTCCCCATTTTCTCCTCTATCAATTTCAGTGTCTCTGGTTTTATGTGGAGGTCTTTGATCCACTTAGACTTGAGCTTTGTACAAGGAGATAAGAATGGATCGATTCTCATTCTTCTACATGATAGCCGCCAGTTGTGCCAGCACCATTTGTTGAAAATGCTGTCTTTTTTCCACTGGATGGTTTTAGCTCCCTTGTCAAAAATCAAGTGACCATAGGTGTGTGGATTCATTTCTGGATCTTCAATTCTATTCCATTGATCTACTTGTCTGTCGCTGTACCAGTACCATGCAGTTTTTATCACAATTGCTCTGTAGTACAGCTTAAGGCGACCTGTCTTTGAGTTCATAGATAATTAGATGTGTGACATGGTAATTAGCTGTATGGTGCTGGACAAGTTACTTAATTCTTCTGTGGCTTTGTCCCTTATTTGTAAAGCAGAAAAATAATAACAGTCACCAGATTGCGCTCAGATCAAATGATTTATTGAAAGAGCTGTGGGAAGGGGCAGGGAAAGGGTAGGTTCAGACGGACGTGGAGAATATCTCTAGGGGGTTAGGCTAGTGAGGATCAGTTGCCATGTCTGACAGTCTGCATGTGCTTGCAGATACAAACCACCTGACAGTCCTGCTGGTGGGAGAGCTCCAAGCTTTCCATGGTCCAGATGCAAGGAGCAGAATCTAGAAAAATGATTGTTTGTTACACAGTCAGAAATGTACATTCCCTTTGCACGTGGAAAATTTGATCCATCAGAATATTTTTTCCACTGTCTACTGATGTTGACTGGAAAAGGCATCTGTTGAAGATGTAGCACCCCTAAATCTGTGGAGCATACTAGGGAGACTAAGGTGCTGATTGCTGTGGGCTCGCCAGCTGGGGCTCAGTGTTCCAGAAGGAACAGCCTATCAGAGCTAGTCCAGTTGCCTGTCTTCAAACTGTAGCATTAGTACTTCTTAGGAAAACAGTTAAATTAAAATAGAGAGAGAGAGAGAGAGAGAGAGAGAGAGAGAGAGAGAGAGAGAGAGAGAGAATGAATTGTCAAGTTTTTAATCTTTAGGAGAAATCTCAATCACTATAACATTGTATCACCTGATCACATTTATTACCCTGGTAAAATATGTTTGGTCTGTTTTAGTTCAGACCAGATTAAAATGTTATCATAGTGTGTATGTGTGTGTGTGTGTGTGTGTGTGTATGGAAGATGTGCGTGTGTAGGATTGTATACACATAGGGAGGGCAGAGGACAGCTTTGTGGAATTGGTTTTCCCCTTCTACCTTAATGTGGGTTCTGAGGGGCAAGCTCAGGCTTCCAGGTTTTCATGTCAATACCTTGACTGGCTGAGTGACACTGAAGACCCATAGCATGTGTTCTTGAACCCTCTCATGGTGGGAGAGTGAAAATGGATGTGTGCCAGTGGCCTCAATAAATTGAAGAGATGGTAGTATAGCTGAAATATCCTTTGATCCCTAGTCAGTGTATAACAGAACTGAGGGGAAATTATCTGTGTTTGACTCTTTAATACCTATTATGTGTGCCCACGATCATTATATACTTTCTCTGCTGGGCATCAATTCATACCTGCTTACTTCAATGCTTAATAACTCTTTCAAGTATACTGTTGAGCCCAGTGTTCTGAAAATTCCAAAATTCATCTTCCCTCCTCTCCTAAGTAAGGGCAGAACACTCCCTTTCCCTGTCTCTGAAACGTTTTCAGTTCTGTGGTTTCTCTAGTAAATGTGTATATGTTAAGATCATGTTTACAATTGATTTGTGTTCTTGGGGTGGAATTAATCTGAACCAAGTCTTTAAGTGGCCACATTATGTCATTGTCACATGCAGTATTGTGAATTATTGCAGTCTGTGCAGTAATTCATAATACATTGCCTTTAGCACTTCTTGGCTTTATAGCTGTACCCGAGCAACAATTCCCCTCTCTCTAGAGCTGAATGCATGTTACAACTTCACTGCCAAACCTCCTTTGAGGCGTTCAGAAAAATAGTTTCCTGGGAAGGGAGCAGTGGGAATATTTACACCCCTGCCCCCTGCACCTCTCTCTCTCTCTCTCTCTCTCTCTCTCTCTCTCTCTCTCTCTCTCTCTCTCTCTCTCANACACACACACACACACACACAAACTCATACCAAATTCAGAAATTTCAAGTAAACCATTGGTGTTTATTCAATTTTGTTTTATTCTAAGAATCAGAAATTGACTTTACTTTAAAGTCAGAGGAATTTGGAAGACATTACTAAAATTAACTGAACGATTATCTACTTTCTAAAGACACCAGAACAGTTGAAGCTTTCCCAGTAAGACCTCAGGCTAGTAAGCTTTGGATCTGAAGGTCTTCCATGTTTTGACCACTTGCTCCCAGTTGGAGGCACTGTGTTGGGAAGTTGTGGGACTTTGGGGTATGGGGTCCATCTGGGGGTGGGGAGCAGGTCACTGGAGTCAGGGTTTTGGAAATTATACTTGGTTCTGGCTCCATGCTGTGCCCTCTGCCTCATTTCCAGCACCAGCACCAGCACCATATAAGCAAGTTCCTGTCATTTCCTTATCAGACCCTCACAGAATGAGCCACAGTGCTTGCCCTTTCCTGACGTGATAGATGATAGGCTTCTGGAAAAATCTTCTCCCTCAAGCTGCTGTCAGGCACTTAGTTACAGTGACTAGGAAAATAACTCCCATGAAGTCACTCCAGAAGGATTTTCTATTTGCTGTGTATGTTGAGCACTGAGAGCCAAAGCCCCTGCCAGTGGTCATCAATGGAGACTGATCATCTGATCCTGAGGAAATGGCAGGCCAGTAAGTTTGAGGGGAGACCTAGAATCAGAAAGATTCAGGCATATGCCTCATGAGGCAAGGCATCGTGAGGTATAATGGGTAGCTTAAACCATTAGTTTAAGCTCAGGTTCTGCAAGTTTACCTACTTGAGATGCTTGCCAACCCCAAATTTCTGGGTCTCACCAAAAGACTCTGGGATGAAGGTATGAGTGCGGCTCAGTGGCGCTCATTTCATCATGGTGCACTGTGTTACTGAGACTGTGGGAACCAGAGATGAGGGCTGACCTACTGCTGGGTTGCCTGCATGTCTGACTGAAGGACGCCTAAGGTTGCACTTCTCAGGATGTGTACTACTTCCTCTGGAGCACGTGGGCTCTTCTTTGGGGCCCTCTTCATCCTTCAACATGTCAACCAAGATGAGTAACCGAGTTTTGGATGAAGATTGGCCAAGAGCTCATTTGCCACAGCCTGCTTAAAATCCCATTCTGAGACCTGTCGGTGCTGCGATTCCAAACCAGCCTGAGCCAACTGACCAAAGTCACCAGCAAGCACATCCAGTCTGCATCCAGATTTCTTTACTACAAGAAAACAGGGGGGGGGGGGCACCGTATTCTGTGGGCTTCAGTTATGGGCCACAGGAAAATAAGTGGATACAGCGAAGAGACCCAGCTTGTAAGAGACTATTTCCTTTCTTAGCAACCAAATGGAAACCTGCTCTCTACCCCTACTGCTGTAATCTATGGCTGGAAATCTTGCCTCAGCACACATTGAGAACTCTTCAGTCTTTTACAGTTAGAATGAGCAAGCCAACGTCTAGTATTAAAGGGGGGGGGTGTAGTTTTACGAGCTTTAGGTCTCATTGAGAAAACCTGGGTATGAATCATATTGGTACCTTTCAGAGGTTTTGCACACCTCACAATGTCTGGAGATGAAAGTAGACACCGAGACGAGTTAGCCCGAGTGAGTTTTCATAACTGAGTCCAAATGTGGCTTGCACTTGTTCACGTCTTCCTGTGTCTGATCCTTTTGATGCAGGTCTGTCTTGACTTTATCACAGTTACTTCCTGAACTAGTTCATGCTGGAGAATAGCCAGGGTAGAGGGGGATTGATTTCTCCTTGAAAGATGTCTCACTTTCCCCCTGTAAACCTGGAAGATGAAAGGCAAATATCCAGCAGGATAAAAAGCATAAAAGACAGATTCCTGCCAGGTGAGATAACAAAGTAATACTGAAAGAAGAAAGGAAAAGCAAGAAAGAAGGAAAAAGAAGGAGGTAGGTGAAAGGGGACAGATAGACAGACAGACAGACAGACAGACAGACAGACAGACAGACACAGGGGGAAGAGAGGGAGGGGGAGACAGACAGACAGACAGACAGCCCTCCACATGTGTAATGTGCCTCCCATACCTTTGTCTCTCCTTAACATTACCATGCAGTGCTTTGTTCCCATCAGAAAATGGTCTGGGGCATAAAATATGGGCTTTCCGTGGTGTTGTGGCAACTAAGGCATCAGTATCTAATCTTCAGGTAGAACCTTTATTAGTCATCAGGATGGGAAGAGAAAACTGCAGGTCTCCCGAGTTCCAGTGAGCAACAATAGTAAGGACACATGGTTTGACTGACAACTTCTTTCTTTTCTCCTTCTTCTGTATCTTCCTCCCACTCTTCTTCCTTGTAGCCCTGGCTGGTCTGGATCATTATACAACTCAGACTGGCCTCAGAGTTTTTCAATCTCTTCAGCTCTGGGATTTCTGCTGTGTGCTCTAATTATTGGCTCTGGTTACTTATTTACTCTCTACAAAAGACAGAGGGTCTGGCTTTTAGGAAGCAGCTGACTTGGAGTATCAGTTGCAATGCTTGTATGCGAACAATACAAACCCTTCCCCTTCCACTTCTGAACAGCTTGTGAACAGCGGCAACTGGGGCCTTGAGCCCTTCATAAGTTGCAGTGGGGACCAAGAAGAAATTTTTTATCAGCAGACAGCCATGATGCTTAGAGGAGCAGGCCCATGCTTGTCTTAACACCTCTCATCCATACTCTATGCCAAGGTACATTAAGAACATTCCTTTTCTTTGATCTCTGTCATTTGTACTCTCAAGTTCAGTAAAGCTGCATAGAGGATGCACTTATCCAGTTCTCATCGGGCTTCCTGACCATGTGAAGCTCAGCTCTCCTGGAGCACTATCGCAGGTACAGAATTAGTTCTCTTTCACTTGAGAGTTGTCATACACCACGGACCATTTATTCATTCCTCTCCTCAGTTTGCAAGTGTATTTATGCATTTGGGGCAGCACACAGGTGCATTGTGGGACAAACACAGTTCCCGACTTACAGAATTATAGGAAAGGATGAAAGCAAACAATAATTTGACTAGTTGGTTAATTAAAAATAATGTTAAATAAAACAGGCTTAAATGGAACAAAGTATGTTAAAAAATCTGCATGATTAATTGGTGCTCCAGAAACTGGTGGAAGGTGGCCTTGAAATAACGTGAAGACAACCATGGGCTTTAATTGCAGATAAAGGCAAACATACCATAAAATTTTCTAGGGGTAAATGACTGGTAGTCTTGAACCTGAAAAATAAACCTGTATTTGTTAGAGATGAGAAGAAACTGGAAGTCAAGCAAGATGGGAAACGTGTACAATGACCCAGGACTAGAGAGATGTCTTAGCATTACTATATCACAAGTCAGTGGAATTTTGCAGTTGGGAGAGGCAAGCATCTTTGTCCTTACTGGTAAAATTTATTGACAAGGAACACAGGAGTCAATGAGAGGTTTAAGTCATGAAAACAAACAAACAAACAAACAAACAAACAAAAAAAACAGTCTACATTTTTTTCTCGGGGATTTTTGAGCAGAACAATGGCACACTGTTATTGGTCTAGCCTGATATGTGCACATCAGACACAGGAGTCAGTTGATAGTATTAGGGAATGGACACAGGCTCATGTCTGAACTTACAGATTTGGGTTGTATTTGCTGTTTATGGATGTCAGTAGTAGTCACTTTCGGAAGTGTGCACAGACCAGCAGTCCTCTAATACCAAGTGTTCTAATTATATGGGATAATTGTTAATATGAGGGTTCCTTGTGCTACCCCAACAGAGTTTGGTCCTGAAGTTCTGCACATGGGAATCTGTTTTTTATCCATACTCTCCAGTGTGAATTTGATGCATAAGGACTATAGACCATACCTGGAGAAAAATCTGGGGGAAGCATGGGCCAACTCACGGATGGATGTGAGGGGATGGCTGAAGTTTTCAAGATTATTCCCTTCTGGTAGTAACTGTGCTTCTCAGACAGATGGAGACAGGGAAGACAATTCTAGTGTGCTCTGCCAGCGACATGGGTCATTCCATGCATGCTATGCTATCTTGTATATAGAGACATTTTCCAAAATTCTTTTTTCTGAAGAGTGCGTTCATTTTAAACACTGTATTTTAAGATATACTATAGGTGTGTGTGTGTGTGTGTGTGTGTATGTGTGTGTGTGTGTAAAGATAGAAGCTTATGATAAATAGTGTAACTGAGCTATACCTGTATTTAATGTGGAGGAAGATATCTTATAACCTTTACAGAATAGATGCATAACCTTTCTATAATAGGGTCTCAGCTTTGATGTCATAGGATCACCATCTTGATGTAATAGGGTCGCAGACATCATGTAATAGGGTCAGAGTCTTATCTAAGAAGGGATTTTTTGTTTGGACAAAGCTATTGAAATATAGAAAGAAGATTTTTAATAATTTTAAACTTTCAAAAATATTTTAGCTGTCAGATCTTTCACTGAACTCCACCTTTTGATATCTATTATTTGTGGACTCTTCAGCAACACTGAATGATCAATTGCAATGAAGGTTGCTTTTGTCTAATTACTTGGTTTGGGATACAAGTCCTTCATTAAAAGATTTTAATCTGCTCCTGAATTAACATCTAATTAAAATTACTACTATTTGGACAGTCATGATGTTGGGAGAAGTTGTGTTCATTACACTTGATATATGTGAAGGTCTACATATGACCATGTAACATGAGTGATTTTGCTACTCTTAACAGCAGCCATTGGACGTTAGTATTATGCTGTCAAATGAGGCAGTTACATTTATTATCACAGAACAGTTTAATGGACAGTCTAGGCCTTGGCACAAAGTCTGTCTCTCAAGTGAATCTTTAGAGACCGTAGGAGAGCTATGACACCTGTTCACTTTGCAGAAGGTGCTAGACCAGCATCTTTTCCAATGGCCTGTCTCCATGTGGTGGAAACATAAAATACGCTTATCAGGTCTCATGGTAATTCTTCACTCCTGCTGACGCTATTATCCTAAGAGTGCAGAACTGTAAAAACTATACTCCGCACTTCAAATCTGGTCCATGCAAACACGCTTTCCTTCACCCACTCCACAACTACTGATGGGTAGCAAAAAGCTAGACACTGCAGTGGCTTGAGATGCAGGGGTGAACAGAGGGGTGAATCCTGCCACTAAGGAACTTGGTTTTTTTTTTTTTTTAAATTGAATTTTCTAAAAATTAAATACAACCACCTTCACCTCCCTCCATCCCCCCTCCCCCTCCCCAGATCTACTGCCCCTCTGTTTCCCTTTAGAAAAGGCTATGCTTCCCAGTGAGGGCAACGGAACATGACATAACACTGTGCAATAAGGCTAGGCAGTAACCTTCATAGCAAGGGTTGAGAAGACAACTCAGTAGGAGGAAAAGGCCAAAGAGCAGGCAAAAGAGTTACAGACACTCTGTACTCCCTGTTAGGAGTCCCACAAAAGTACCAAGCTAAACAACCATCACATACATGCAGAAGACCTAGTTTGGACACATGCAGGCCCCGTGATTGTCACTTCAATCTCTGTGAGCCCCCATGAGCCCAGCTTAGTTGATTCGATGGGCCATGTTCTCCTGATCTCCTTCTATATATGGACCCTACAATTCTTCCTCCTCCTCTTCCTTGGGGTTCCTTGAGCCTCAGTGTTTGGCTGTTGCTATCTGTATCTGCTTCCATCAGCTGCTGGAGGAAATCTCTCTAAATACAGTTGGGGTAGGCACCAGTCTAGAGCATGACAGAATATCATTAGGAATAACTTAATTAATTTTATTAAAAAATGTTGTTTTTCTCATTTATTTTGGTCAGTTGGGGTTGGTTCTTTCTAGTTCTCTGGGTTCTCCAGCCTCTGGGTCCTGGCAATCCAGGCAATGTTAGGCATGGGCCTCAAGTTAGTCATTGGTTAGCAAACCACACAATCTGTGAGCCACAATTGCCCCAGGACACCTTGTAAGCAAGACAGGTTGTGAACTGAAGGGTTTGTGGCTTGGTTAGGGTCCCAGTCCTACCACAGAAAGCCTTGGCTGATTACAGACAATGGTGGGCTTAGGCTTCAAATTCTCCATTACTAGGAGTTTTCCTTAGGGTCACCCTCCTGGGCTTCAGGAAGTTTCCACTGCATTAGTTTTTTATATCACATCCCAAATGCACTCTCAATTTCAGTTATCTATCCCTGTATTATCTGCCTCCATCCTTCCCTTCCCCATCTTATTCCTCCTGTTTCCATACCCACCCACCCTCAGTCCACTTGCAAAATCTATTTTATTTCCTCTTCCCTGGGAGATCCATGTGTCCTCCCTAGGGCTCTCTTTGTTACTTAGCCTCTCTGGGTCTGTGGATTTTAGGATGTGTATTCTTTACTTAACAGCTAATATCCTCTTATGAGTACAAACCATTGTTGTCTTTCTGGGTCTGGGTTACCTCACTCAGGATGATTTTTTTTTTCTAGTTCCATCCATTTGCCTGAAAATCTCATGATGCCATTGTTTTAAGTCTTGCTTTTAAAAGATGCCTCACTGAAGTGTTTATTAAATACAGTAGTGAACTGCAAATGAACATTTATACCAGGAATGCTGAGAAGCTAAGAGTCCCCTCTTTGCTGATGGAGGAGAGTAACAATGGCAGAGTCCTGGTGAAAACATGAATCACAGGTTCATGACAATGCACTTTGTCAAAGTCTTTTGCAATTGTACTGCATGAGGATTATTAATCATGACTTCTAGAAGCTTCTTGGCTTGATTAAAAAGAAATGTCCAACCTATGTAGAACCCCCCAGAGCCCTGTGAACTCAAGAAGCCTTTCAAAAATTCATTCTGAACTACAGAATCAACTTTAATTTTTAAAAGATTTAAAGATATTTAAACTGAAAAACACTCTATTTTGTGGCACATTCCATGACTTTCTCCTTTTCTCAGACCTTCTTGGAGGGAGTCCTCTTGTATCTATACTGCACTTTTTCTTCCCTAGCCCTGAGTTTGATTTGGGAGAATTCAGAATGAGGAGGAAGGCATGGTTACCATTTCCATAGTGTCAAAGTAGATGAACTTTTGATTTCTACACAGCAATAAAGATTTCAAAGAATGAGAGACTTCAGAACCCTTGAAGAAGAACTTGAGCTTATCTTGTAAGTTCTCTCTGCCAGAAAACTCAGCATTTAATGAATCCTTCCCTAGGCTTGATAGAACATATAAAGGAACCTTGCTAAAAGCAACTTTCTGAGTTCCTGCTGCTCAGCCTAAAATATCCTGAAAGTATAACTTAGATTCAGTACCACATGATCTCACTATAACTGAGAGAATCAGTCCATTCAATATTTGCCAAATAATGAACAAACTAGCTATCTACCTACTTAACTAACTAACTAACTAACTAACTAACTACAAGAGAGGGGGGTGGGAAAGACCTTGGCAAAATGTTCAAGGGGCTCTCTTCTCTCTCCTGTAATGCCGCAGTGGCGGTCTGAGAAGTAGTAGTTGCTTCGTGCTATCTTTTATAACAATATAACAGATCCTCAGAGTTTCCTTGGAGGTCCAGCGTGAACAGTAATGAATCATCTGTCACGGAATAGGATGTGAGATGTGAGGGATTTGGGCCCGTTTGGAATACTTATTGAAACTAGTGGTGAAATGAAATTCAAATTGTCTTGAAAATGCTACAGGGGGAAAGTTAGATACTAGGACCTGGCTTCACTTTACACAAGAGATACCGTCTTATGGAAATAGCTTCATGTGGGAAGTACCAAGCTCATTGCCCTCATATTGTTTGCCTTTAGAATTTCCCAGTGAACCCAGAAGAAATTATGGCTTAACATGTTTGTTTCAATACCCACACCTGTTACAGTATGTCACATAAGGCTTTTTTCTTCATATGTCTTTGGAAAGCCACACTCTTCACTTAATACATGTTTTTACTGTAACCATGCATTGAGCATCATCTACTCAGATATGTGCAGACACATTTAAGAGCTGGGGACTCATGGAAATAAGCCACTGGGGATATATCTCAAAGGGGCCGTGGGACCCCTGCATGCCTCTTTTCTCTCTGACCTAGTTTAGTAGATGGCCATTCTCTCCAGGGATGTGTTCCTGCCACACTTGACAGAAGCTCAGCTTGATGGAGAGTCTCCCCCTTGATTTTGAATCTCCATTAGTAAGTAGCCTGTGTCAGGTTTTCATTATCACGACACAGTCTGGACCAATACGTTCGGTGCACAGGGGAGTAAAGCCGGCGTGGCTGGGTTGTGTGGCAACTTATTGCAGTGGCTGAGGGATGCAGCTCAGAAGCCTCTTCTTAGCTGTCCTTCCCCAGTGTTTCTCCTCTCTCCGTCTCTCTCCATGTTTCTGTCTTTGCAGTCTTGAGTTCGTTCTTCCCAACATCTAACATCATCCTCCAAACTCCAGATTCATCATTAGACTTTGGAGGACCTAGCCGCATGAACTTCCATTCCTGTTAGAGACACTTACCATAAATGTTGTTTAAGAGGACGTTGTAGAAGCGTCTGGAGAATATTGAATTATACCATAAGCTGTGATACCTCTGTAGATGTTGAATGTCTATCACAGTTGTGGGAAATCATTTGCATGTGATATGCAGTTGCTGTTTGTAAATAAGTTTAAACACACTTTGATGCTCCACCCTCACAGCACACATTTGCATGGGTAGGTCACCATGTTGGAATTAATTTGTTCAGTGGTGCTTTTGCTCATGTTACAGAGAGAGAAGCTTCTATGAAGCATTTTTTGCTCAGGCACTGAAGCAGATATTCAAGAATTTAAGATTAACTTAATATGCTGTACACTTTGTCTTTTGTTAAAGTAAACCAAAATATGAAAAAAACAAAACAAAACAAAAAGAGGTCACCTCCGGCTCCTGTAGCTTTAGTTTTTTGTTGTTTTTGTTTTATTTTTTTCTAGAAGTTCAGCTTTACAGAAACAGAATGGAAACAAGAGTTGAAATAAAGTACAAGTTTGTACAGAGATTTTTTTTCTTCTTTTTTTTCCCAATGGATTTTTTTTTGTTTAAATTAAATTAATATGTGGATATGAGTTTTTGAAAAACAGATCTTAAAGAGAAAGAGCAAAAGTAGAAGAATGTCCTCACCCTGACCTCATCCTCTGTCCTCCTCTGCCAATGGTCCATTCCCCTTTCTGGCATCTCTTCCCTTTTATTTGGTAGCCCTTGTGCTCTGCTCTTTCCTGATCCGTCTGTTTTAGTTATTGCCTGACAACCCCAGGAGCAGTAGATGCAGGTGTTTTAGCTTCCTTTACTAGCTCTCATATCATGAAATGTCACATTCTGACACGAGTTCTGCAAATCCCAATCCTGAGTATTTCAGACTTTGTCAAAGCTTTTACTGTTTATTCATACTCTTATACAGAAGTGGCAGGGGTAGCTGGCATTTATGCTGTAAGCATTCTTAGGACATGACTTGGATATTTCTAATGTAAATAGCCAAGGAAAGACAGTGTCTCCAAGCAGGATTCGCTGCCCTCTGTTGGCATTTGATTATTTCCTAGGTGCAAAATAATCCAGAACAATGGAGAATACAAAAATATAGAAATTGGTAAGCAACAGTTTAGAAGTTCCACCTAAGGAAAACAGGCAAATGAATGTGTGGGCTCCATATAAACTATGTGTATACAGTTATGTAATTGTTGTTTATAAGCAGCTGTGGAATAGTGTCCTCCTCCATCATAACAAACAGGGCTGCCTCACGGCATTTTGCCAAGGAAACTGTAAATCTAAACTTGACCTTTTAATTGGGTGATATAATTTTTATACTAGTGGTCTGAATTGATTCCTTAGATTTTTTAAAGTATGTTTTTATATTTGTTTGGAGTCACAGCTGTGGGTGTGGCAGTAGCTGGTTTCGATTTAAAAAGCTGAAATTCACCTAAGCACAGGGGCAAGCACACAGGAGTAAGACCACCTCACTCCTCAACTCAGCCCAGGCAAATGGTCCCCTGAGGAGTTTGGAGGAAGGCGAAGGGGATGAAACTGGGGACCCCTTAAGTCTTTTCCTTACTAAATGGGAATTGGGATGAGACTGAGGCAAAACTATGATTTTTATTGGATAGTACACACAGTTAGAAGCCATAGGTTCTCCAGTGGGCGCTTTCTTCTTTGTGGCTCAAATAGATATAAAGGAGTCATTAGAGGGCTATGGGATTTCCATTTCTCCTTTTCTTCTTTGGTCAAAGCCTAAGCAAGCAGCTGACATGGCATTGCTGTTGACTTTCGCGCACCTGGTACCTGCTCTGATTCTTTAAGCTCTTCGTTAACAGCTAACACCTGAAGACTGCATCCTGCCAAAGCATCCTGGAGAATAGTTATCAGCTTCCTGGGGCCACCAGAGTGAGTGCAAGGATGCAGAGTGAGCGAACTGAGAATGATCACTGTGTTTATTTATAAACGTACTTTGTTGATCTTCTCAGCTAGAGTGGATGACAGAGGTGCTTTTAGACAAGAAGCACAAACTCTAGAGCCCTCTGCATCTGTCCTTTTTCAGTCTCAAACTTCATACTTTACCTCATCCAACGGGCTCTCTTTTTTTCTCTCTAATAAATTGCTGAAAATATGAGTGTAAATGATGAATACGGATTCCTGACAGTTTTACTGGCTCTGACTGCCCAAATCTGGCTGACTCTGTGGGTGGCTGTTGACTGCCCTCACTAACTCCTCTTGCCTTTAGCCCATGTGGCATTATGGTCACCTAAGTGAACTTCCTGATGTAAGTGATGATGCACACTGTATCCCAGGGACCTTAGAGTTCACTTCCATGACCCAAATGTGCTGCTGTACTATGATTTGTTTGGAGTGGTTTTGAGACCCACTTTATGGCAGTAGACCTCAAGAATGTAGAAGTCAAAGCACTTAAATCAGTGATTGTGAAAGTGTGGTGCTGGGTCCCTGCGTGTCCCTAGACCATTCCAGGACACTTGTGGGGCTAAAGTTTTATTTTTAAAATGCTAACACATTATTGTATTGGTTTTTTTCACTGTGTTCAATGTGCTTGGATGGTGAATAAAGTGTTATAATCTTAACATGAGTCCGGCAATGGTAATCACATGCACCATCAGGCATAGTATATTTGCTGCTGTGTCTTCTCAGTAGTAAAAGAGTAAGGAAGAAAAATAGCTTCCTTGTGAAACTGAAAACCACTAGAGTTTATTACTATTACCCTTAACCATTTACCCTTTGACAGAGAATGTTTGCCAGAAATATCTGCTGTGTTGAAATACAGTAGATTTCTATAGAAAAAAGTTCATGGTTTAATCTGAGTTATAAATGTATCCAAATACTGTTTTCATGAAATTCCATTTTTTTTTTTACTTGAAAGAATGAATAGAAAACTTAGGATTCTATGGACTTGGATATTTGTCAGAGAGATTTTGTCAAAACTGAAAAAAAAATGTTGCTGCATGTTACATCAGAGTCAACAAGAGGCAATATTTGCTTTTTAGATATAAAATTTTAAGTTTTACCTGAAAATTAGAATTCCAGAAAAGTTTTGTATGCTAGTTTGACAATCTTTAAATGTGAAAAGGCTTTTTGACTACAAGTAATACATTTTCTGAACTAAATGTAATTTGTTTTGATATTTAATAGTGAAATGCATCAAAATTTGATAGATTTCTTTATATCAGTGCTTTCCAAATGACCCAGAAAAGATAGAATGTCCATTTAAAGTATAAGATAGGCAATAAATTTTGATGTAATAGAGAATAGTTTATTGGTGTGGCCTTTCGTTTTATATTTTAAGTGACTCTTAAGAGTGATAAATTTTGGCATTGTATTTGAGAAGGGTCCTCACAATTATAAAGAATGGATATGAAAATCCTCTTCTATTTTCATACTTCATGACTTTGTAAGAGTGTACTCCTTTACAGACCATGCTGCAAACCACAGAGTATGATTAATGTCAGGACACATGTCAGTAAGAGACTGTGAAAGATGCCAGTTTTTGCAAAGTATCGTTGTTTTTCACTAAATGGATTATTTGTGCTAACATGTGGCGAGTTTTCGTTATTTTCAAATGAATGTTCTTAAAGTACTTGAGCTTCATCTTCTAATACAGTGCTGCAATAAAACCAATGTCAGAATTTTTTTGGGTGCATTCAGCAATTTGCAGTGTGTAAAAACAGCTGGAGATCAAGCAGTTTGAAAACCACTGTTTGGCATATATGATGACATGGATTAAGAATCTAGTTCTAATTTGCCTATAAATCTCTGTGTCTCTCTCTGTTTCTCTCAGTCTCTGTCTCTCTCTGTTTCTGTCTGTCTGTCTGTCTGTCTGGTTTCCTCAACCTTTCCATTTTTCCTTTGGTTTCTCATGTCTGTTAGAAAGGGCCAGGAGATACAGACATTGAACTCTTGTCAGGGGGCATGCGTGATGGGTCCCACTCTGGATGTAGAAAAGAGCTGCAAAGCTCATGTCTTTGCTTCTCCTGTCCTGCTAACTCCATGTGCTAGGATGGACTGCCAGGCTCAGGAGGTAGCAATTAACCTCAATGATTAGGCTGGCTCTCACCTAAACTACTGGGGAGGCTTTTCACAGTTTCTTGGAGTTCATCAGAAAGATGGGGCCTTTCTTAGTGGCTTGGAGTTCATCACTAAGCATTTTATTATGGTAATGAACTATTAAATGGGCAGTAAAATGTCAATTATGTAAAATCATGAGAAGTGCCTGCTGGGATCTAACTAAGGACCAAGGAAAACCGCAGTGTGACATCCTGGGATATAGGGTATGTGAGAGCCTTGGCTAAATTATTTGTGTATGTAGAGCCAAATTAAAAGGTCATAGTAACATAACATAGAGAGGCTACTTCAAACCTCTCACATAAAAAGAAAGTAATTTGGATTTGAGTGTCAATGGGCAAGTGGCTAGACAGAGACAAGGGTATGAAGTCCACATTGGTGTTTTCCCTTCGTCTTTAACACACAGCATGCAAGTGAGGCCTGTTTCCATCCATGGTGGTATCCTTGTGGGACCCCCACACCCCTCACCTGGTTGTACTGTTCCTTCAGCTCCTTTGACCTGCACAGCTCAGTCTCAAGCTCACTGAGGCAGCCCACACGCTTGGAAAGGCTCAGAAGTAGAAGCCATCCCCCCAACCTTAGCTTCTGCCTTCCCGCCCACTGCGAACTCCACAAGAGAGCTTCCTGTTTACAGTGTGTCACTTTTACAGGCCTCCCAGAGGCAGGGATTCAAGACAAAGTCGCTAGACTGAAAAGCAGAAGGTGAAATATCTCTGCATATCCTAACAAACGCCCCTTTAAAGGCATGGAAACCACATATCCCACATAATCCGCCCTGGGGAATTTGTGCACAGCACTGTTTTCAGAGGGCGTGGGAGGTACAGTTTTCATACTACAGTATTTACAAATGTTTGAAATATGTCAGGCCTAGGTTGGGCAACCTGGTTTGCACAGTTGCAAAAGACTGTATTGAAGCTTAAGAATGTTTTTCCTTGATAGTAAGTACACAAGAAATTCTGAAAATAATCAAAATAATCCTAAATAAAACAAAAAAGAATCAGACCTGAGGTAACTTTGAATTGACAGTGCCCTTTAGACAAACAAACTATCAGTAACACTGAACACCACTGACTCATTTTTGGATTTAAGGAACCTACCATATAATGTAATATGATATGTGATGATATGATATGATATGATATGATATCATATCATACTTGTGCCTAAGAAGAAGAAAAAACAACAAAAAACAGCAGAGAGTTCTCAGTTAGTTGGTTGCTCAATATTAAAACTATTTATTTATTTTTTTGCTTTTGAAACTGTGTAGCCCTAGAGACCAGACTGTCCTGAAACTCACAGTGGTTTTATCTGAGCTCCCCGAATCCTGGGATTAAAGGCATAAACCCCTTGACAAGGACTTTTTAGGCAAAGTTCTCACCATGTATCCATCAAATAGGAAAGACACTGTAGGCGTGTTAGACATATTCAGTCCTTTTGACATTGTCATCTATAAAGTTCATGATAAAGAACTGTATAGTAGAGGTTAAAAAATATACAAACCCTTATAATATTTTCCATCAGTTTATGATTGTTGTGTGGACTGGATTCATAGCTATCTGTGGCTCAACATGGCCAATGGACCTCAGATTGGATACTGTAAATCTATGGACTGACTTAGAAAATTAAGTTGAAGTTGGTCAGAGTTTAACTGAATATGGTCAGATTCATCCTAGAATTCTCTGAATTGTCAATCTAGCTGCATTAAAGGATAACAAGAGTCCTGTAATCACATTTCACTTTTTAAAGCTTAGCCTTTTCAATTTCTTTATATAGGTGCTTGGTATCTGAGAGCCCTCTTCTACTGTTGTGCTATATGCCGTAGATTATTCATGTCAACTGAATTCATATTGGAGATAGAAAGAGCTCCTGGTATCTTTGAAAGAATGAGGAAGACGTTGGCATATATTGATAAGGATCTGCCATTGTCCTCCATCTCTGGCTAAGTCCTTTAGGTTTAAATATGGAGAGCCATGCTGGAGAAAGGACTGGAAGGGCTAGAAGTGTCTCCATCATTGGTTTCATCCTACCTTCTCAGACAGGTGGGAAGTGTCTCCATCATCGGTTTCATCCTACCTTCTCAGACAGGTGGGGTCTGCTGCACCTCTCTGCACTGGTTTTTACCATAAAGGATATTTGAAAGGGAAAGTGAATACAGTGGCCTACTATGTCCTTAGTATGGCCTCACACAGAGAGGTGTTCTAGAGAACACCAGCCTCCTTGTGGCATGGGTACGGGGAGTATGTCAGCATGTGTTACTTTCTATAGTGAGATGAAATGATTGTTCCCACCCCCAAACAAGCTCCTCCTTAGGAAAACAAACACCTGTAAGTTTATTTTAGAAATCTTGTGCAAAACTTACATAAATATATTGTGACAGCGGCTGTCATACTGCATATGTTAGGAGAGCCCTTTGAAATCTCATGCAAATGCATGGGTGATGTATACACTACTGTACACCCTAAAGACTGCCCCATGTGTTCTTTGTGCCAAGGAAAACATGAACGTTCTCCAGCTTGTTTGGAGAAAAAGTCACCGCAGCCCTGTACCTTTCTTAGCCCTTCTCCCTCTGCCAGTGAGACACACTTTAACACAGTAAACCCAAAGACACCAATGGAATGAGGAGGCCAAAGGTTCACTTCTCAAGAACATTTGTGCTTATAAATTTCATAACAGCTGTATGAAGAGAGCAGTATCGTTTAGACACAAAATAAACAAGTCTCATGTTAAAATGGATTTCCTAAGTACACAAAGGAACTAACACAGTAATCACTTAGTGGTCAGATCATGGCGAGTTCTGATTGGTTGAAATATTTTTGAACTAAAGAAGGACCAACGTAATTGACCAATACATGGGCTATGGATACCAGCTGTTTTCCTCTGAGATAGCCTCCTTCTGCATCTAAGAGAAGCCTCTCGGGTGATGGGTAAGTGGCTCTCCTATAGGCATGAAGATGGGTATTTATACGGCAACTGATACTGCATCAGCTTAGTGAGATGGTAGCTGGAAGCTCTCCTGTGGTATCTATGACGTCTCCAGCCATAGGTTCTTGGCTAGGTTTTCATTATCCAGGCATGGTGTCCCAACACTGTGCTTACTGCTTAAATAGTATATTGCATTTTTATATAGGTAACTCTCTGATGTAAGCTGTTCATGAACTCTGGGTGGAACTCCAAGGCCAAGGTTTCCATCTCACACCTAAAATGTTGACAAGCATCAGTGTGTAATGATTTTTTGTGTTTCTGGGTTAAGAGCTGTTTCTGGTGTTCTAGAACAGTGCAATCTACAGACATTCTGATTAGAATTACTTGTACTCATACGTTTCCCTTTCCCAGATTCCCAGGCAGTCCGTGTCTCTGAAATCCTAAGAGAAATAATGTCTACTACAAAAATTACTGTCAGTAGTATAAATGACACTGTGGGGACACTCTTATTGTGTCAGAAATAGAGCATGCCATCATGGGGAAACTTGGGCAATCACAGGAGGACCCCACTCAAAAATCAGCATTTCACAGACTATAGCATTTTACTTAAAACAAACAAACAAACAAACAAACAAATACATCAAAAAACCCCAGAAACCTAAAACTGCAAATGGAAGCAGTGTGTGTCAATATTCTCCATAGAAACTTAAAAACACTCACAAATGGTCCTTACCTTTAAGAATCACAGTTATATATGTAGCCCAGTGTTGTGGATTAAAAAAGGGTAAAAACTTTGTATAAAGGTCATTTCACTAATCCAGTGGTTAAGGGTAAAGTATTTGCATGAAAGTTCTCTAAAATCCCCAAATAGCTCTGTTACGAAATTTGTAAAAGTAAGACAAGCTGTGGATATGGAAATTATATTTCAAACGACAGATAGAGGGAGGGTATAAAACACTCCCAGGGAAGGTATGACTTCAAAATGTCTATGAAATCCTGTTTCCCTGTAACCAGAACAGACTCATGTCCCAAATTTAATAGAAACCAGGATAAAATTTCCAGGTTCTAAGTTAAGGAAAACTCGAAGCTGACGTGGCTCAAAGGAAGGAGCCCACCAGGCTGAGAGCTTGCTTCTTCAGACCCGAGATCCTTGACTCCTTGGAAGCATCCTCCAAGCCTTAGTTTCTTCACCTATGAACTGCAAGAAATAATATAATTCCTTAGCCAGAGCTTATGCGAAGCGTGGGGGAGGGGTACAGACGCTAACCCAGGAGTCAGTGTGCATGATAGCTAGGTGTTGGCTGTTACAAGTGCTTGAAGTCAAAATGGCTTAGAGTCATGAAACTATAGACATTGAGCTGTTCCCATACATCGGTGTTCTGAACTTAGCAACAAATAGCATCTGCTGATGACCATCTTCCTTACTGGTATGGCTGCTCAAAAGGTTAACTCTTTGCTTCTTTGTTTTGGTGTTTGTGTGTTTTATGAGACAGGGTTTCTCTGTGTTGTCCTAGCTGTTCTGGAACTTACCCGGTTGACCAGGTTGGCCTTGAACTCTGAGCTCCATCTGCCTCTGCCTCCCAAGGGCAGGGATTAAAGGTGTGTGCCATCAGTGAGAGGCTGGTTTCAAAACTTCTTAGCAGTTGTTGGAATAAATTCTTAGTAAGCTGCTTGTACATAAAATGCATCTGAATTTTTTTCTTTGTAAATTTAATACAATGTATTTGATCATATTTGCGGTGCCATTCTCAAGTTAGCTTGGTAAACACCGTGGAAACTTTTTCTGTTCAGCTGCCTGCCTGTGTCCAGGGCATTTCTCACAGGGTGTACTCCTGCTGTCCTGACCTGAGAGGAACTTTAGCCACACTATGAAAGATTTGCCTCAGGTTAACTGATCACTGAAGCCTGATAGTTCATTTAGGTACATTAGCCATCCTCTGATTAGTGGTCAGAGATGGCCTCCTACCCTTCTTCTAGTACCTTCCTATGAATTTTAGAGAATGTCTATGGTTTTCCTTTCAGTACTAGGGTAATCTGGATAAACCCCAGAATGCCTATTTTGTAAGTTATAGACTTTTTTTTAAAAAATACAGAATTGTTACTGATACTGTGTTCTTTTCTAAAGTAAGGTGGTCATTGTATTGCTCAGGTAAGCTTTTCTACCATCTTGCTTAATAAAGCTAAACGTTCAACCTGTCTGTGCACAGGCTTCTAACCTTTCTAGGAGAGAACTTTGGAGATGGTCAGGCAACGTATCCATTGTGGACCAGCTATTCATCCTGACACCAAGCCCAGACAGGCTTGGTGTCCACAGCTGTGGCCTCACTGAGATGGGTACTTACTTGGATGTCACCATTCTGACTAAGAGTGACTGATGTGAGGCATTTGGACTTAGAAGTATCACTTCTCAATAGTACCCTAAGTTGGTGACCAAGTCATAATCACATAGCCTATGGGGGACATTTGAAACTGAAATCCTAACATTGATTTGATATAATCCTAGAAAGAACTCAACCTTTATAACACACTGTTTCTTCAAAGGCCAATGACTTGTGGCTATGAACTGCTCTGTACTTCCCCATGCTGAACACTACTGATATTGGTCTCACTGGAGGAAAACAGCCAGTTTTCCTAGAATGTCCAAGCCATGGGAAAGGACCCATGGCTTTCTGCCCTAGGTGCTTCTAGTTTCTACATTTTGTTTCTGTTACTGGTTGGCACTACCACCATTTTCTCCAGGCCATTTCCCTGGCACAACCCTAACTTCTGCACACTTCCACTGTCTCCCAAATGCCTCAGGAGACAAAGCAGTGTGAACTTCTAAGGGGAAGTGACATGGGATAATGCCATTTTGCTTTGGATTCATGCTATTTCATTATAGGGACCCCTTATATCTGCAGGGTTTGCATTGCAAGAGGCTTAGTGACATTGTTCCTTGGAGATGCTATGGGAGATGCTCCTGGGAGATGCTCCTGAGAGATGGTGTGGGAGATGCTCCTGGGAGATGCTGTGGGAGATGCTGTTCTCAGCATCCTTTCTACTGTAGCATCCACACCAGCATCCATGGGCCTTGGCTTAGGATGTTGAGGATGACAGATATGCTACACAGGTGAGACATTAAGTTCAGTGCAGTGTTTTTCTCTCCTCTTAATTTAGAGTAGGTTTTCCCTCGCCTGCCCCTCTCCTCACTAGACTTGCACAGACCTATCACAGTACTAGCTTTGGATCAGGCTGGTACCTACCACATCTGGTTTCCACACACTGTGCACTTCTTTTCCTTTTCATTATATTTGGCCTCAATTAAGATCAACCTAAACACCTGCCAAGAATGGGCTGCAGCCTGATTGTCTCTAAAACACAAAATTAAACTCAGTAAACAAGACCAATATCCAGAGTGTCACTAGTTTGAAATAATAATGTAATATAGTATTACATTATATAGTAAAAATTAATGCCATTAAAACCACGGCCCCTTGTTAATTTGTTTTTATTCAACAAATTCTGATATCATGGGAAGATCCAATTGTACTGATGTATTTTTCTGGAATAATGATCTCATAACACCTGGATTCCAACAGTCCAGAGAAACTAGATATTTCTTGCATTATTATATTTACTATCTATCTATCTATCTATCTATCTATCTATCTATCTATCTATCTATCTATCTATCTATCTTGTTGTTGTTTTTGTTGTTGCATACTTTGGTAATCTGGCCAAATTGAATGAAAGGCTGTTTTTTTCAGTCTTAATTATTAATATTAACTTTCACATAACACAGCACACAGAATATTTATCTATGGATGTATGTGAGTCTCAGAGTGGATACAAATTAAAAAGAATACAGAGTTAAAGGGGCTTCAGAAGTGGGCAGACAGAGATGCACAGAGCGACCATGTATATTGATAAGATAATGAACTCAAAAAGCTTCGGAGAAACTATCTGGTTCAGGCTGGCGGAGGGTCAGAGTGGGATGTCCTCAGATGCAGAGACTGGTCCTGAGCAAGAGGGGCAGGTACATGTCCAGAAGAGGGTGAGCAGGTAGACAGACAGGCAGCTGTCAAGTATGCCACTTGGAAGCTCAGGGACAGTCAGGAATTCTCTGTGCTTCACTCCCACACTCGTTATCAGACAGATCAGTGTGTGGGAGTGCTGCTATGGTAGTGTTAGCTGCCTGTCACTTTGTGGGGTCCCAGTGATGGAGTTAGATCCTCTCCCTGGACTGCCCCGTCCACTGAATTCTTAGGCCTGATTCCCTGATAAGCTTTGAATTGCCTTCCAGTAGTTAATTTGAAGTTGAGATGAAATCTTATTTTTTAGTGATGTCTGCCAGAATGCTGCGCCTAGGAAACCTTCAAAGACTTTTAAATATAATTTATCAAAATATTGTGTGCGTGCGTGTGCGTGTGCGTGTGCGTGTGCGTGTGTGTGTGTGTGTGTGTGTGTATGTGTGTGTGTCGGGGATAGTTCGCCCACTAGACGCATCGTAGTGAAAGGTAATTCATTGCAGCACAACCAGTATTTTTGTAGCATTAAGAAACTTCACTGGAGCACAAGCACTTCTGAGTTATTTGTAGCCTGAATTGACAACTCAATGGGTAGACATTTAACCAAACCTGAAATTCTTCTGCTGCGACTATGTTCTCGCTGTGGGGTTAGCCACTGTGGAAGACAGAAAAAAAAAAAAAAAAAAAAAAAAAAAAAAACAGTGTCCTTCTGTCCTCCTTGAATTCTCAACCCTGTTTGGGACAAACTGTGCACACATGAATAACTGCATGAAATATTCAGCAATGGTTAACTAGTTTAGGTGTTCAAACTTGAGGTTAATGGCTTTCGGGAATCAATTCAACAGTGGTAAATGGTGTGTATTTCGGCTTTCTGGTATTTTTAGACCTTTCTAACCCATCAGAGGTGTACATGAAGCTTTCCTTTTGGCACATGGGCAGCCTTGTTCTGTGCAGACAGGGAAGCTGGGGGAAGCTGTAAGGCATGCTCGTGCTGTGCAATGGTGTTATTTCCTTCCTTTTGGGGATGGCTGTAATTCACAGGAGTGTGACTTCTGAATGTCGGCTCTCTTTTTCTCCCTGGAGGCAGGCCAAACTGTGAGGAGAGCATTTGATGTGTCCGCGGTAGGTGTGTGACAGCTTTGAGTACTTTTATGATGATGAAAGGCTGAACTTCGATTTACAAAAAAAGTGGAAAATAGGGAAAGAGGATTGTACTCTTCCATTCTCTCTCTCTCTCTCTCTCTCTCTCTCTCCCCAGGTGGTATTTAAAAAAATCTCTGCCAGGGTGGTCTGAATGTTCTCTTTAGTGGTTTTAATAGTTTATGTATTGATAGAGGGAGAGGAGGAGGAGGAGGAGGAGGAGGAGGAGGAGGAAGAGAGAGAGAGACAGAGAGAGAGAGAGAGAGAGAGAGAGAGAGAGAGAGAGAGAGAGAGAGAGAGAGAGAGAGCGCACTATTCTTTCATACATAGAGGACAGACTATCGGTCCCGTCCAGTGTCATCTTCCTTGGGTCAGAGCACTTATGTTTCAGCTGATGCTCACCAACTGCTTCTGTGGAACCAAAAAGCCAGGGTTAAACAAGATGTTTGAGTCTTTGTAACTTTCCCCTCTCCTAAGGTATTTGGTTTGAAATACCATCTGACCTTGGTCTCATGGGGGTAGTCTTACCTTCCCACTTCCAGAACAGAGAGGGGGAATCAAACACAAGTATCCACAATCACTCGGACTTTTCTCAAGTGACACTCTAGACATATTCATAATTTCTGTGCCTTCAAGAATGGAAAGTTTCAACTTGGGGTAGAGCAGGAGTTTCTGAATTTCCCTTTCTAAAGCAAAAAGATAATACAAAAGCACAAAACCAAACCCCTAAACTGTTGCCGTTCAGCTAATTGACAAGGACAGTTCTATGAGCAAGCATTTAAAGGGAAAGAAGAGACACATTATAGTTTACAATGTTGGAGCAGAATTCCTGGAAAATCAGATTAGCTGAACATCAAGTATTTGCATTGCTGACTTTGGAGTTAGCCTAATGCCTATTTGAGGAAAGTGTCCTGTCTCCGCCTCTTGCCGAATTTGAAATCCAATACCATCGCCATCATGTCTGGGGTGCTCACTTCTGTAGCTGTTGATAGATGGAGTCTAGATGAGATATGAGCAGGCACAGGCCCCACAGCCCATGCTGTGTGAGATCAGAACAGAAAGTTGACTATACTTTTTTGTGACAATCTTAGAGTATGATGAACAAACTCTTTAGGAGTTACATGAGAACACTGATGTCACTTCAGAGCTTGTTGACACAGTCAGAGGGTGATGGAAATAAACTTACAGTGTACTGAAAGCCTCAACTTGAGTTAGTGCTAACCAGCAGGGCTAGCTGCGATGGTATCACCAAGAAAGCCATTGTTGTCAAGAACGTCCTTTCTACTTTGGCAAAGTTATTCTTGATGATGTCTTTGTAAATGTGGCCTGCTTAGAATAGTAGGGACAGAGGTATAAAGTGAGGAAGACAAATGATTTGCTTAAGTTTAACTTTCCAGCAGGAAGATGTACAAATATAGAAGAGGATCTGGATTTATTCAGGTCACAAACCATACAGTAGGATTGACATTGTAAGTCTTGGCTAGTGTTTCTTCTTCTGTTAAACACTGGAAACTGGAACTTCTTCAGTGATGAAGAAACTTAAAAGAATATCTTCAGAATGATTTGGTGACATTAGTTCTGAAATGTCTCGTCTGAGCCTGCACAGAGAAATTAAATACCATTTCTCTAGAAATAGTTGTGGTAGGCATTTTTTAACACCAAGATGTCCATGTCTCAACCCTATTAAAATGAATATGCTCATGAAATGGTGAAAGGAGCTGTGTCCTAAGTTAAGAATCTGCCTGTGTGGGTTGGCGTGGATTGCCTGGGTCTTCTCCATGCTGGTTACTTTTCCTGTTTCTGTCATGAACATTCTGACAAAATCCAATTACTGGAGAACAGGTGTATTTAGTCTCACAGTTTGAGTGCACATTCCATCACTGTGGGAAAGTCCAGATGGCAGGAGCTTGAAGTGACTGGTGACAATCAGGAAGTCTGAACGTGACAAATGCTGGTATCCTCCCAGAACCCCCAGGCCATGGAATGGTGCTATCCACATTTAGGGTGAGTCCCACCTTAACTATACTTATCTGGAAAAACTTTTACATTCATATACAAGGTTTTTTTTTTTTATGAATTTCATGAAGTTGACAATGGAGATTGACCACCTTAGCTTCTTACAAAGGTCCATAATGAAGGAAGTCTGGGTCAGAGTTGGACTGGGATGATGGATAGAGGCCAGCAGGGGCAAATTTAAAGATGATGCACTAATGACTTTGAGTATGGTTGAAGGGGCCATGAGCCAAGGAAATGGGGCCACCTCTAGAAGCTGGGAAAGACAAAGGAAACTTTCTCCCTTAACCCCTAATAACCGATGCAACCTCCATGTTCGTTCTGTGAACTTGATTCCTGGCCTCTCACCTTCAAAGTTGTAAGCTAGAACATATGTGCTGTTTTAAGTCATGGGGTTTATGTGGTAATTTGTTAGAGAAGCAATAGGAAGCTAAAACAACAATATAAACGGCATTTGTATAAGACTTAGAAGTACCCATGTGAAACAGAGAGAATTAAATTCAGGATGGTTCTATATGCAGAGCTTTGGCACTTGGGTCTTTGAGTCTCAGTGAGTGCAAAAGTAGCTTTGATGAGTGTCCATCTAGCAGGACCCCCTTAGGACTTATGATGGCTGAAGGTTTTTAGGTAACAAATGATTACCTCGGTGGAGTTTCACTGACATGCCCTTGACTATCTGTGTGTAAAATCAAAGTTGGATTTTCTTCTATCATTTGTCAAGGGAAAGTCACATGGAGTCATGATGCTCAGGCCAAAGCTCCCAAGCCTGAAGAAGCGGTAGGAAGAAAGCCTGCAGGTCTCAGATTCCTTAGAGACACAGCTCTACGAGAGCCATATCATGCTTCTCTCGATACCTCCCATGTCTTCTGACATCTTCATTTCCAAATGTGGAAATAACTTGGACCTGGTTCTTCTCTCAAAGCATACCACTCTATCTGGCAAAAATCTCCACCCTCTAGAACACACATCCTAAACCAATGTTGGCTATGATGTATACTAACATATGTAAGCGCTCGTCAGTGATGCATCATGCATAAACTAGTGCATTGTGCTGCAGCTTCTTGTGCGGAATCCATGGGCCCGGATGCAAGGATACAGGGATCTGGCTCTCTGTTCTCATCAGGCCATGATTTCAAGCCCCCAGGAAAGGCCCAGTGATGCCTGGGGTCACTGTCAGTGCCAGCTGTAATAGAGGACATCCCCATAGAAAGGAGTAACCTCACTTCAAATGTCAGTACATCAAGGTTTTAGATATAATTATCCACTGAGTAAGTCTGACAAATACACACAGTTATTAACACCACAGTGGCAACTGCATATCCTGTTGCAGTGCGCATATATTCTTATACCATGTGAGGGTGTTTCATTCAGTAGTGGGGTTTTTATATGATAGTTGCCCTTGAGGTTTTATCAGTCATGTAGCAACCCATCTTAAGTCAAAATCACTCTATCAGGGTTGTACAATGACAGGATTGCTCAATGATGCTCAGTGATACATTCCTTGGATTGTATCAATCTCATTGAGTGGTCTATGACTGTATGTGTGCTTTGTTCTGGGGACAGTGGGTTTGCTGGCTGGCAAGCTTTACCTGAGAACTGCTTGACTGCCACACCTGAAAGTTCATCAGAAGCATGTGCTGTGTCACCCTGTCGGGAAGCCTGGATTGCCATGGTTGCTATAGTTATTCTCTTAACAGTAAAGAACTGCTAGGATATGTGAAGTTGTTAGCATAGTAATAAAAAGGGCAAAAAGCAGATTCTAAGGTATCATGAAGGCAGCTTTTAAAGGTTGAAGAGCAATGTAAAGGAAGTAGAATTTTTAATCTTAAAGAGTTCAAGGAGAGCCATGGAAACTGCAGTTCCCACTTGTATTGAGAGAGTGCTGGCAGATCAGATGGGGGTGCTGAGACACAGTTAGTTTTTCTTGTATGAAATGTTGGTGACCCTAAAGCCTTGGTTCAGATGCTGGCATGGGAGAAAGTCACTTTCTTTACCCACAGAGGCAGCATTATTGAGTGAAGTACTTAGAGCAGGATGAGATAGGCAGAATAGCCTGTCCCTCCACCAAGTACCCCACCAACATACCCAGGCTGACATCAGTACAAGGCAGAACTGTCAAGTGTACCCGGAACCTGGGATATGACTGGGGAGTTGGGAGGGAGAGAGCACCCTAGTGTCTGGGACATAATTGTAGCATTAATAAAGTAGAAGTGTCTGGGCATTATAGCACCATTTTGAAAGTGAACCCTTCAGTATTCTTTTCACAGGAGTGCAAGGGTGGTTATGACCCGCATCCTAGACTAGAAGCCCCTGTTGCAAGGATGAGCCATTATAGGCATTTAGAGAGGGGCATGGTGCATCCTCATGAGTAGATCCTAAGCAAAGGCTTCGATGAAAAGGGAGAGTGAGATACAAGCATTAATTGGTTGTGCAGTAGGCATGGGGATGGATGGTGAACACTATCAGTCTCCTCCAAGAAGAGGAAGATAGAACCCCCAAATTTCATATTTGTATACTACTCACATTTTGGTTCAGATATAAAAGAGCAAAGTAGGCGGAGGGACAAAAAATAATGGGAAAAAAAACCCTAGAACTAAATAAAGTATGTGCATGATTTGGATTTTTATTCAAGTAACAAAATGTGGGTTAAACATTTCGTCTAAACTGTTTCTAACAGACACAAAGTTATGACCAGGGGTAGATAAGAAATGGCTCAAGGGAGAAGCAGCCCTGGCCATTTATTTAGTTCATTGCACTATATATCCCCCAACTGAGAAATTTGGTTGCAGCATTTAGGATCCAATGGAACTAACTCAATTTGGATGTTAGAATAGAATTCGCATTTCAACTTTGTCTCATAGTTTGTTGGGGGGTAAGTTGCCCAAGTTCATTAAGTTGAATTGCTCAGCTCTCCCGCATGGCTTTGTTAGGGTGATAACAGTACCTACCAGTCATGGGGCCTTGCACAACCTGGACTTGTCATCACTACCTAGCGTGTGTGTATATGGGGGCGGGTCTTTCCTATACTTCCTATTTCTACTTAGCCCAGAAGCCCAACAATCTACACTGCTTTCTCCACCTTCTTTGACCAGTCTGTTTGTTATTGTTGTTGTTGTTCCTCTTGTGGGAAATGAATACAACAGACCAAACATCAAGGCCTTTATCTTGGGGCATGTCACGCTTTGAATATTTTCTGCAATTAGGTTCTAGAACAGTGAGAAGCATGACTAGGAAAATTCATGTCTTCCTGTGCAGTGTTTTGATCCAATTTATAACTCAGGACCATTGCTTTGCCAAACAGTTGGCGCGGAGCCACTGGCTGTGGTGATGTAAGAATTCGGGATCACATATGAACAGTTGTCACTCAAGATCATTCCTTTACTGACCTTCATGTGCTTTCTTCCTTCCTGCCGCCATCTCAGTATCAACTCTATTCCTTTAAAAGAACTGGGTATAGGGAAAAAATTCTCTTCAGAAACTAGTAAGATATGGCTGGTTCATTGTAACTATTTATCAACCAATCTACAATCTACCACACACTGCAAAGATTTTTGAAAACTGTGCTTCCAGCTTCTAGTCAGGCAGCCAGGCTCTAAATCCTGATCAGGGAAGCAGTGCCGTTTCACTCACATGCTACAGGATAGGTTCCAGACCCCAAGTTCTCTGCAGATCCCTGGGGGTTGCAAAAGCATCCCACATGCCCACGGCTGTGGTTTTATCATCTTGTGTTCATCACCCCATTCAGGAAGGTGGATTTTTATTATGCAGCAAAAGTACTGCTTCAGGGTAAACCTTGACACAAATCAATTGTGTTCTTGACTCCAACAGCTAACCCAAGTACAAAAATCATAGACAATAGACCTGAGGAAGGTTTCAGATCCTTGTCTAAAAGCACTGCTCTCAGAGAAGCACTTGGTGAAGGAGTTATCACAAATGTGGAAAATAAGCTTGACGTTGTCAAGGGAAGGAAAAGGGCAAGAGTCAGAAAGCAGAGAGGCCCCCGTCCTTCTTGATTGTAACACCAGACTTTCAATAGCTTGGAAGGAATTGTCTCAGCATTTCTTGATGCTGAATATTGGTCTTGGCTATATCAGCATCCAAGGGCATTTAGTTAGTGGCTAATATGTGCAGACAAAGTGAGAATATACAAACCCCAGGAGGTTTGAAGGTAAGTGGACATAGACCACATGCTCTGGCAGGTTCATTCATTAGCATCTCACAGTTAGCAGTCTCCAGGAGAACATAGCTGGAATCTGGGGCTCACTGTGTGGGAAAGCTTTTCTTCTCACTGAACAACTTTTTCAATAGGATTTTCCTCAAACTTTCCCACTTCTGTAGGACATCAGGCACACAGAACTGGTACCTGCTCCCAAGGAAGTCTTTCATTTATGCAAAAGTATGTCACCTTGTGAGATGAGGCTTCTATATTTGCACCAAAAATTATGTTGCCCCAAAGAGAGAAGAATAAATGATAAAACAGAAGGTATGGGGAAGAGGGAGGTCCCTGAGGATGGAGGGTTCCAGAGACCTCAGCAAGGAGAAGAGTCTTCATTTTCTTTCGATGTTAGCTAAGTCAGGATTTCAATAGGAATTGATAACAGGGGTTGGAGGGAAAGATGCTTGCATCAAGAAGATGAAAGGCATGGAGTGTGTTTGGGGATAGCAAAGAATTAAGACACACTGAAATCCTACGCTTATGCTGGAATTGAGTGAAGAAACTGGTAAAAGATTTTAAGGTGCCTTTGTAAGATAGGCTCATGCTGGAGCAAAGTTATGATACATCTCAGTATTTGCAACAACGCAGTGAAATTTATTTACTGCTCTTCTCACTTTAGTGCTAGTTTCTGGGGTAGATTTTCCTAACCATGACCTGACCATGTACTCAGACTCTTTCTAGACTCCTTCCCACTGGCCAGCCCCCCCCTCCCCCCAGTAGAAAGAAAAGTGAAAGCAGGAGATTATGGGAGGAATTTTTGTTAATCAGGTCTATGGATGTTTTATATTATTTTCATTGATTAAAAATTAGCCATGAGACCATCCCTTTCAACACATATATGATAGCCTTAAACAAGTATGTGAGAAAACAATGGAGTGTTGGGTAGCTCCCTTTATGTATGGATCTATCTAGGATGGGTGAGTAGGAGAGGGTCAAAGTCAAGGACACCAAATTGAGCCGAACATCAGGCAGAGAGAGAGAGAGAGAGAGAGAGAGAGAGAGAGAGAGAGAGAGAGAGAAGCCCAAATTGGGGGGGTTTCCATTATTTCCTTCCCCTTGGGGCTCAGGAAAACCGGCAGAAGGAGTGGAGGAAGAGTTGGAGGAGTTAGAGGGGCTGAGGATGCCAGAGAATGTTCCCCATAGAATCAACTTAACGTGGCTCAAAGGAGCTCGCAGAGCCTGAAGCAGCAGTCATGGAGCCTGCATGGGTCTGAGCTAGGTCCTCCGTGTATATGCTTCTGTTAGCTTGGTGTTCTTTGAGACACCGTAACAGAAGGAGTAGCAGGTGTGTTTCTCTGACTGTTTTGCCTGCTTTTAGGACCCTTTCCCTCCTACTGGGTTGCCTCACCCAGTCATAATATGAGGGTTTGTGCCTTGTTGTATCTTGTTCTGCTGTGGTCACTTGATATCCTGGGGAGGCCTACTCTTTTCTGACAGGCAACGGAGAAGTATCTGGTGGGGCGGGGAGGGAAAGTGTGTGTGTGTGTGTGTGTGTGTGTGTGTGTGTGTGTGTGTGTGTGAACTGGGTGTAGAAAAGTGAGGAGAAACTGATGTCTGTGTGTATTAGAAACAAACAAACAAACAAACAAGCAAATAATGTCCTCATGAAGATCTGATAGAGCTCGAGGTAACCAGTTACCTTAGCATATGTTCGGTTTTAGAAATGTTTGCCTCTGCTGCTTTAACCCAGTTAGCGTATTGCTTAGCCACAGGTTGTAATTCCACTAGGATCTCCTCAGCTGAAACTGTAGACGCAGGTTGTGAGCTGCAACTGTGTTTCTAGCAAGGGCCGGCACTTTCTTTGGAAGCGTTAACTGGAACCAGCCTGGGGACTTGGGTTGTGCCACAGGACTACAACCCAAACAAAATAAAACCTGCCGAAGCCAGCAAACCCAGACTGGGGTTCAAGTTACTCTAACAGACTCTAGGGAAATACAAAGTGCAGTTGTATTAGCTATGCAAAATTTGCTCTTTGACCTGACAGCAAGGGAAGTTACTGGTGCACACACAATCTTCTGCCAGCATTGCAAAGTGTTGGAAATGTTAACTTTTAGCCATTATGCAATAGTTAAAAACTTTCAATTTTAAAATATACTTTAAAAATAGATGTTGATCCAACAAGAACAGAGGCTATCAATGAAAGAACTGTGCCGTCTGCGCACCTAAGAGAGGCCAGCACACAGACAGCCTTGTGTGGCCAGAGATTTAGAGTTTAAGAAATTGCTCACAGATGAATTTCTTAGAAATCAAAAGTGAGGCTCAGCACCGTCCTGTCCTCCCTCCCTCTGTGTCTTATGCATAAGCCGGGGGCCGTGTCAGGGGCTTGTCAGACTCATGTTCCCCACCTCTGAGGTCTGACGACAGATCTCTAAGTTCAGGTTTATGTGGAGTTGAGAGAGAATTCTCAGAACAAGCCACAGCCCTTGGGAGATTTTTAATGATTCTTGGTCTGGAAATAATATAAAAACAGGAGTGTATTTTGTGGTATTTTTGAATGTTTTGTATTGGTTTAGGGAACAATCTAACATTAAAGAGGCTCAAAAATAACAAATCTTTAAGAAGATTTAACAGGACTTCTTTTATTGTTTTTCTCCACCAAATAAACAAACAAACAAACAAACAGTAATAATAAAAATGACTGGAACAATTAGGGAACACAGAAACAAAGGACAGGGCAGGATAGGGTAGGGAGAGGCAAAGCTAACAGTGTCTTCTGCTCATACAGATGGGTCTAGGGAGGGTAAGAGGAAATGTTGACAACTTGGTCTTTCCCCCAAAGGACCAGGGTCCTTTGAGACCTAAGTTTCTCTTTTGCTAAGGCCTCTTGAGATATGAGTGCTTTATCTGAGGCAGTGGGGAGCTCTACGTCAATTAGTTAGTTTTCTAGCTCAAACCTGAGAGAACCTAGTCTTAGGCATCAGAGGAAGCTCTGGGTAAGTGAAGTCCTAGGGAGAATGTTCAGGACATGGCCATGCCAAGGACCCCAGAGCCTCAGAGCCATTGAGGCATGGCAAAGTCCTAACCCTACCCCCCCACCCGCACTCATGGGGTTGGCATGGGGCTGAGGCTTATTAGGAAATAGCGAAACCTTCGCTTCTGGTTTGTGTGAGGGTAATAATAGTGCATAAAGAAAATGTCTATTATAGCGTCCTGCCCTGGAATATTTATGGCCTGAAGATTGTTCCTCTATAGAGACTGCTCCTCCTGAGACTACTCAGACCTGTCTGCTTGATCCAGCTATAGCCCACAAACCTGCCTCCTTGCTTATGGATAATCACTCCGTCTCCCTGGTCAGCTATATGCAGTAACCCCACTTCTCTACTCAACTCTATATAATGAACACATAGTTCTTCTAGAACCTGGACAACCTGGTTCCAGCTTTTCTGTGTCAGGACATTCATCTGTCTACTTTTTCTTCATTTCTTCACTGCCCCTGTCAGATCTGTCTTAGAGGCCAAGCAAGGACTTGACACCTGTTAATCTATTTACCAAATTTACTTAACTTCTGAAAATAAGACTTTATTCATAAAGTTCATTTGTATTGCATTAGGATAGTCTCAATGCCAGCCTTGCTGGTTTGTAGATGTGAACTAATGGGGAAGCATTTTATTTTATTTTATTTTTCATGTTTCAGTTTTCTGCACATTCAGTGATAACTCACCAAGACAACATGATCCAGAGTGGTGGGAGGAGTCTATACCTCTGCCTTCTAGAAGGAACATACAGACTGATAGGCAGAGAAATGGGGAGGGCTGCAGGTCAAGAGGATGAGAAGGAATGTCAGGGATAAGGAGGAGTTCTTGGTGTTTGAAGGACGAAATACACAAAATATCCAAAGTCTTCAAAACTTGCATTATAGGCCTCAGAGGTGCTACCAGCTCTTCCAGAGTCAGTCATTACAACGTTCTAACTAGTAGAACCAGCTTTTGTCAGTGTTCATCGAGCAGCGAAATTATCCTGAGCACTGGCTTCCAGAGCATCCGCCTTTAGCAGCTGGGCTGCCTCCTCTCGTTCAACTCTTTTTGGGCTATCCTCCAACATCTGAAAGCTGAGGCTGAGGGTGAATGCTAATTGCAGAAAGATGTCTGCAGAAAGATGGGATCAGAGACATTAAAAAAAAAAAATCTCATCAATTAAGACACCTTTGCATAGTTAGAGGATGGGTGACAAGGGGTAGTAGTCATCAGAACGGTCCCCACATCCTGGAGCCACTTGCATTGGTGGCACCCGTTTTTGTTGTCTTTGTTTTACGCTTCTTTGCTTTAAACTGAAGTTCCATATCATAGGAAAATGGAGATGGTTGGGTTCCCCTAAGCGTATGCCAAAGTGAGGTTTGAGAAAGAAAATGATAAAGAAAAGCGTGTGGGGTCTTGGAAAGGATGATGGTTGCAACCATGTAGCCCAGGATCATCTTTTTATAGCTGCAATCTGTAAGGCCGACAGGAAAGAGGAAAGAGATGCATGGGAGTGGGGTGGGGTGGAATCCCAGGCTTACACTCACACTGCACAGTCAGTCCAGGGACCAAATCCTACAGATAGGTCTTGTTTTTGTTCTAGATATCTTAGTTGTATCACCTATGTACACTGACTTTTCTTAATATGCTTTTTTTTCTCTCTCTCTTTTCTTAGGGAGGCAGGACACAGTGCGTGAGAGAAGTCTGTCCCATTCTCTCTTGTCCCCAGCACCTTAGTCACACACCCTCAGGACAGTGCTGCCCCAAATGTCTGGGTGAGTGACAGTTTTCAGATTGAAGACCAATGTAATTTCTTCTTGACGCTTCTGCGGAGTGTGTGATGTGTGCATTGAGTCGTGGCCTGGTAGAGACAGCTGCTCCTTCTGTGTGAATAAGCCTTGGCTCTAACTCGAGGTCTGCCCAAAAGCTGCTCTTCCATCATTGGCTTCTGGAGCGTGGCGTGCAGCTACAACCTGGCTAGTGTCTGGTGGGTTGAGAATGATGCTGAAGAAAGGAGTCTAGCTGAACACCTGACTGTTGGAAGCATGTAGTGAGGGCATTTTGATGTGAATGTATGGAAGACTGCAGGCTAGATTTACCTGAGAGGCAAAAGAACCCAGAAGAATGGGACAGCAGGAAGTGAGAAGCTTGGAAAGAATAACACTTGATACATTGTAGGACGGGAGTATCTGTTCTCACATTGAGCCTTTACCACAGATCAGGTTCTGCACATAGTTTATACCATCGAATCTTCTCAAGAAGCTATATAACATAGCTACTGAAACCAGAACTCTCACAAGCCACACTGGCAGTTTCTAGTTTTAACCCCCTGAGAAGAAGGTATTTCTCTAATCTGAAGAGATGCTTAGGGAAGCTGATCGCCTCTGGCTTGAAGTTCGCTGATTGTTTCTCTGGATCTCTGTGTTATTTTGTTATGGTTTCAGGCATTGTTTTCTCCTATCACCGTCTCCAGCTATCGTTGTATCCCAGGGTACAATTGAATCAAGGCCCATGAAGCACATTTCTCTGAAGGGTTGCAGCCAGCAAGCGGGATTGTTTTGCAGAGGTGTAGAATGAATATCCGAAAATGGAATCCTAAGCTTCCTAGCTCACAGAAGGCCTTGTTTTGGCTTTGGGAGATTTTCACTGATTGTCCCTTCGATTTGGCTTCAGCCCCGTTCCTTTTGAACCTTGCCCCATTTGGAGCTCTTTCCTCTCATTCACAATTTGCTTTTTCTGCCTTATTTTCTTCCTTCACAGATTATCACACCTTCAGTTTAGCCTCTCTCTGTAACAGAACTGCCAAATAAAGGCATTTGTATTACACCGTTTTCTCCTCTTTTCAGGAATCCTACTGCAATTTCATCTAACAACCCCTGACTTTCTGTCTCATGCACGAACTCATACTTTTAACCAAATATGACATAATTAGAAGAACAAGAGAGACTTGCTAAATGTACTAGGTTAAAGACATTTTCATGGTGCTTGTGCTTGTTGCCTGTCCACATGTGCCTCCCTGAACTGAAACCAGTGTAGTAGAGGTTGCCAAGCTGAGGGCATGGTGGAACCTAAATGGGAGTTCATCAAAGAGTAAGAGGTGATTGGACATGGCCTTGCAGATAAATAACACTGATTAAAGCTTTGAAGCAAATGCTGTTGGTGTGCTGAGACTAGTTAGAAGTTTCTCACATGAGGAACAACTGTTGTATTTTGTACACATATTACTGTTCACTTGCATTTTTCAGATAGACTACAAAAAGAACAGTGAGTTTTGGGAAATATAAAGATCAAAATTCTGCCAAATGAAACCTTTTTCATCTTTGTGCTGAACCAGAGTGAAACGATACAGAAATGGCTTAAATCAAGCTGTGCAACCAGCCGCCTCCGAACCACTCCCTAGCATGTTTTGTGTTGGCCCATGATGACTATGGGATTAAAGTGAGATTTTGTGTTCTTTTCCGGTGAGAAGAAACATATCCTTTCAACAACAAAAGCAGCACAACCGTTAAGGGCAAGCACCAGAAATCTGAATGTAATTCCACTTCTGCCTGATTGCTCTTAGATTTCTCTCTTGACCAGGATGCCTGCATGTGGAGTACTCTGCCACTTAGATTGCAGAATTTCCTTCCTTCTTTCGCTCATTCTCAATGGAGCATCTCATCAAAGATCAGGATACACAGAACAGTCAGTACCCAAGACTTCATATGGCATAGCCCAGGATAATACTGAAATTACATCAGCACTAACAAGTCTAATAGTTATCATCTGCCATCTGCTGGGAGTTCTGATAAGAGCCAGGCACTTTGCTAAGATTTATATCCATAATGCTAGGTGTAACTTACATTTTCTGAGGGGTAATTTAAGGCAGTGGTCACATCTAATTCAGGAAACAACCTGTAGTGCCTGTTCAGGAATCAATCAATTGATCAGTCAATTCATCGATCCTTCCATCATGTATGTGCCGCCCACTGAGCAATCTATCCATTGATGCAGTAGTATTGAGTAGAGAGCATAAAGAGCATAAGCAAAAGGCTGTGCATTGACTGAAAAGGGTCATGTATCCTAAGAGATGGAAGGACATCTAGTCAGGCAGTGTCGACTCCATCCATGAGTAAGAGGTATTTTAATTGATTTATAAGCAAGATTCTACATAGAGGCATTATACTATTATTTATTTTTGAGACAAAGTCTTGCCTGTAGCCTAGGCTGGTATTGAACTTGTGTTCTTCCTCTCTTTTCCTCCCATGTACTAGGACTATTATCATGTATCACTATCCCCAGCTCTTCATAGAGCTTTGTATCTATTTTTAATTTTTTATTAGTTATTTAAGAATGTTGTGCAGTGTGTTTTGATCACATTCACACACCTTCCACACTCTTCACAGATCAACTCTCACCTTCCCCATACACTCAACTTTGTGTCCAAAAAAAAAAAAAAAAAATCAAACAAAACAAAATTAACAAAAACCAAAATAAAACCCAAAATAGTCCTGGGTGTGTGGTTACACTCTCGGAGAAAACAGACTCTCCTCCCAACAGCTAAAAAGTTCACAATAAGTCCTCACCTCGGCGTGGGATTTCACATCCAACTTCCACCTCCATGCTGGGATTGGGCGTGGCGTGGGCTTGTGAAGGTCTTGTGTATGTCGTCACACCTGCTGAGAACTCATGGGCAGCTTCCTGACATCCCAGGAGACACTGTTTCCCTACAGGCACCCATCCCCTGCCTTTTACACTCTGTCTGTCCCCTCTTCTGAGATGAGCACTGAGCCTTGGGAGGAGCGGGTATAGTGTACACGTTTCACTTACTGCCGAGCATCCCACAGTCTCCTAGTTTCTAGGCCTTGGCCAGGTGTGGGTCTCTATTAATCACTATTGCAGAAAGAAGCCTCACTGATGGGGGTTGACTGATATATGGGCATAATGAGTAGTCATTAGAAGTGTACTTAACACCCTTTAGCAAAATACTAGTAAACTCTCCTCCATGGCTTGAAAATGGTCCCAGTTATGAGGTTCATCTTGTAGAGTATGACAAAGCCTGAGTCAGAAAGTGGCTGCTGACTTCCATAATGTCTATAGCAATACTGCTTCTGTGGGCGGGTCTTGCCAGGCCAGTCACGGATGTGGCCTGGCATCTCCACAGCTGGGTAAGAGTGATGATGGGCTTTCTGCTCGGGTCAGGTGTAAAGCACCTTCCAGCACAAAGCTAACAAGTAGGAACGAGACTTCCAAGTCAGCACTCGCTTGCTTTTTCACATTTCATGACTCGAGGCTATGGTGTCTCCAATAACAGCCCTCAAGTTCTAGAGGCTAACCAGGAACACTAGTAATAAATAGCCTGTCCTGCTTAGGTGTGGGATGTAGGCCTGAGACGTCAGCAGGCAACAACTCCGCAATTAATAACTCATTCTTGGCCATGGTCTTTTTGTTAGTCATTAGTATATAATAGAGGTATTATTTTTGGATCATATGGTATCTCTCTCTCTCTCTCTCTCTCTCTCTCTCTCTCTCTCTCTCTCTCTCTCTCTCCCATACATATGTGTGTCTCTGTGTGTGTACAAAGGTAGTTTCCACATGACTTTTTCAAAAGACTTTTGTGCTATTAATTTCTCCCCATATTTGCTGCCGTTTCCCCACCATTACCCAAATTTAACCCTTCTCATTCCATTATTTACTTTTAATGATGTGAACACATCAGTGTAAGTTTTTACCAATGTGTTCTGTGTCTATCCACTTGAAAGTCTCACGCTAAATTTTTGAACTCTATGTCCATTCCACGTGAAATATAAGTATCTGAAGACTCAAAACTAGCATGTACATATGAGAGAAAATAGGAGACCTTTGACTTTCTGGGTCTGGGTTTTCTCAATGAGAATGATAATTTCCAGCTTCATCCATTTGCTTGAAAATTTCATTTTTGTTAATGGCTGAATAGTAGTCCATTGTGTAAATATGTCCCTTTTTCTTTATCCATTTAATAGTTGGTGCACTAATGAATGGATAGCCTGTCTCTATTCTGTGGCCATTATCAACAGAGTAGTAGTAACCATGAATGAGCAGGTATTGCTGTATTAGGATATGAATTCCTTTTGGAATACACCTGAGTTGACCATATGATAGATCTGTTTTCAGCTTTTTGAGGAACTTCCAAACAGTATAGTCCAGAACTCAGTAAATAGACTGACATGTGGGTAGTTTGTAATTCCATCTTGTGGGAATAGAGACAGACAATCACTGGAAGTGGCTTTCTACACTAGTCCAATCATTGATCTCTGGATACAAGTGAGAGAATAGGCCATAAAATAGAGCTAAATCAAGAATGACACCTGATGCCAACCTATGGCATCCAAACATGCATGCACATACACATGCATGCACACATGTACACATACACAGTGCGCGCGCGCACGCGTGCACACACACACACACACACACACACACACACACTTGCATCTACACATGTGCAATGTACAGATACACTCCTCCACAACACTTACATGCCCACTACACACACATACAAGCCAAAAAAGCATAATGATTGTGCTAATTTTTGTCTAATCATGGGATATTTTTTGGTTGTATGCTTTAACATTACCATTACAGATAAAGATCATGACAGGGAACAGTGGTTGTGGATGCCATGTTCTGAGTGAAATCAGAGAGCCCAGAGTGATCACACCCAAGGTCATGAAAGTGTCTGTATATGAGATCCAAAGCATAGCTCACTGTTGCCTTCTGATGTCTGGCCAATGTTTTCCTCATGATGAGACCCAGTTGATTTAGAGCTGGGTCTGCTCTGAATCCTTGACCTTTCATAGAAGAAAACAAGTTTTTCTTACCTCCTATTAGTTCTATTTCCAACAACTGTAATTGTAAAAACAGCATTTAATATGTCTGTGGACATTCTGTGCCTACTGATAAAGATTCCACCAGGCCCACAAATGCTGAATGTTAATCTTTTGTAAAAAGAAAGAGGAATGTGGCTATAAATTTGTTCAGTGAACATGAATTATTGGTTTTTAACTTAGTCTTTAATTAAAGTAACATTTCAGAGATGGTTGCACATTGTCTTGTAAGTAGAAACTCAAGTGGTGAAAGGAATAAATCAGAGCGTATTCTTTTTCTGGTAGTGCGTTGGCTCCTCTCTCACCAGTCCAGTCCTCACAGAAGCGGGATACGGCATGTGGAACTGGGGTCACCCTTTATGTTCCTTGAATTAAGCTTCCATTTTATGCCTCTGTGTCATTTCTTTTCAGATCTTGTATGTAAACCTATTTAGACTATTATAGTAAAATATTGACCAGGTAACTTTCAAATAACATAAATGTATTTCTAGAACCTGGGACGTCCAGGAACAAGGTTTTTACTGATTCTTTGAGGTTTTCTTCATAGTTTACTGATGTTTCACTTGGTGTTTTGCAAACACCATGGGAGTAACAGAGGTGTCTCTGGAGTCTGTTACATAAAGACATTTGAGTGGGAATTCTGCCCTATGAAGTATTCACCTCCCAAAGCTCTCCCCTCCTAATATTATTGCTTGGTGGTTAGGTGTCAGTGTCTTGAGTTTTGTGGGAACACAATCATTCAGACCATATCAGATGCCACCTCACAATAACCCTGAGTATATCTCAATTCTTTCTAACTACAGCCACCCTCTCATTGCTGCTGCATTGGGAGAGGATATTGCTTGTTGTTTAAGATATAGCAGAATTAGACTCAATGTCTAGAATTCACCATGGTTTGCTGAAATGAGCCTAACTCCATGTAAGCTTCACAGGAAGCTTATAGCCACTGTGGTAAGCAGATAGTAACAGTTCATTGAATCTGTAAAGTTCATTGTGGAATTAAATTTTAACACAATGGGCTTTCATGTTGATAATTTTTAGGGCCCTCCTGGTATACCTGACCCAAGGCTCTATTTTTGTATATCATATTTGCCTATTCTTGTGAGATCGTTCCACGGCCCTATGATGTAATTATTGATGACAAGACAGTAAAGTGGGCTATTTCTGGCTTTTGTCTTGCTCACATTGTGCTTATTCTTGTTTCCCTATAGGTCAGAGAAAAGTATTTGACCTTCCCTTCGGGAGCTGCCTGTTTCGCAGTGATGTTTATGACAATGGAGCCTCCTTTGTCTATGATAACTGCACAGTATGCACTTGCAAGGTAAGGGATTTCTAGAGGCTGTGGCACTACCCAATGGGCTTAGATTACAGTAAAACCATAGGCAAATGTGATAGCAGTTTGCTTATCAGGAGGAACCATTGCTGGTGGCATCTGAAGAATATGATCATATTCAAGGTTACAGAGAAGATCTGGAAGCTGTCCTAAGGATTCTCTACAACCAAATACAGATGGCTGTGTTCTAGGGCTCTACCTATCTGAGAAGAATTCTGTAGCACACCTGGCAGTGAAAATAACTTTAATTGTATTCAAGAGAAGATGAAGGCATGGTTTTATAGTTCACTTCAGAGATAAACCTGGTCAATTTCAAAGCCCATGGAAACTCTAATGAGGTGATGCCTGCCTGCATGACCCTGTGTCAAATATACAACTCCTGCTAGACGCACTGCTATAAATAAATACATAGAGCATCACCTTGTGAACCTGGTCTCCATGCCTACAACATCACATCTACACTGAAATCTCACAGGCCACAGTTTTCTCTTGGAAGCTGAAATTGAAACTTTGTTGAACCATGTCACCTTCATGATTCTCCTGCTTGAGCGATAGCCCATTTGCCCACAAATGGGAGCTAATTATGCTATCATTTACATCACCTTGGGTTTTCAGGAAATCTAGGGCTTTGAGACATAAGCAGGCAGTGTGTCCCAGTCTTCCAGCAGAACTAGAATGAATACTTTTCCTGAAATTGTCAGGGGCTTATCATAATAAGGGTTCATAGACATTTTGGGGAAAGTTGATCCTTGATGATTCAGGTATGTCTTAGTTACTTTTCTATTCCTGTAAGGAGGCACCACAAACAAGATGACTCTTATAAAAGCATTTAATTTCATACTTCTTTAGTTTCAGAATGTTAGTCTGCTATCATCATGGAGGAAAGAAGATAGCTGAGAGCTTTACATTGTGGACTAGAGTCAGGGAGAGAGAGAGAGAGAGAGAGAGAGAGAGAGAGAGAGAGAGAGAGACTGGCAGAACCTTTTAAACCTCAAAACTTACCCCCAGTGACACACTTCCCCCAGCACCACCATGCCCCCTAATACTTCTAATTTTTCTCAAACAGTTCATCAACTCAGAACTAAACACACAACTATATGAGTCTGGAGGGAGCATTTTTATTTAAACTACCACAGATGTGATTTGTTATATCAATACCCCCTTCTGTTTGTGTAGAGCTTCCCTCTCTAACAGACTCACTCATGGTTCTTTTTGATTTCTAAGGCAGGTCTGGGAAACCCAAACAACCTCTATTATGTAGAAAATGAAAGAAGTGCAGGAAGAATGGAATCTGTCAGCCCATAATGATCTGGAATTTCTTGTCTCACTGAGGAAGTATGCTGGGGTCTTGAGCATGAAGTTAGAGGCCAGTAGAAGCAAGTCTGGGAGTGTAGTACACCCTTTCCTGCTATAGATATAGGAAGTGTATTTTGAAGTGGATGGAAAGCTTTTTGTATGGCATTAAAGCATGGTGCTAGGAGAGTTCGGCTTAGAGCCATTGTGAGTTATTAAAGGAGGGCTGAGAAGGCTCTGTAGGAGTGGTGAACGTCATTTTTAATTTCTAGTCTGCTTTGCCTTTGGGTCTCCAGGACTCGACAATGGTTTGTAAGAAGAAGTGTTCCCACCCTGGTGTCTGTAACAGTGATGAGGATGCCTGTTGTGAAGAGTGTCTCCTACGGGTGCCCCCTGAAGATGTCAAAGTATGCAAGTTCGGTAGCAAGATTTTCAGGGTATGTATGAGATAAGCCATCATGATGTCATGAGCTTGTGGGAGCCCTCAAAATGGCCATTTAAAAAGCTCTGGACATAATGCAGATTAGAATTTTGCATAATTTATACATTTAAAACCACATATGTATGTTTAGTATATTAACTTACACACACACACACACACACACACACACACACACACATATCAGGATATGGAAGATTCCAAATGTGTCAGTGTTATTGGTCTTTTCTACATGTCATCAGCCAGTGCCGGAGGCTCAGCTCAGCATGCCAAATGGCTGGTGTAGTTCTGGTGCCCAAATGACTGAGAGCATACCATTTATTTGGGGATGCTAAGTATACTTTGTTAAGATCACGACCATGGCAAGATCCTGATGGATCTAAAACTTGGCGCTTTCAGCAGCATCTTACAAATTTCGTTTTAAAAAAGGCTCAATATGAAAGTGTTAAGATGAGGATGTTTACCATGTCAGTGACTATATATTTGAGAGTCTAACTCTAAGGTACTCAAAGACTTGCTTACTGGCCTTCCAACAGCGCCTGGCATGTGATCTATATTGTTTTATAGTGATCTTAAGTGGAAAGCTGTGTCATAAGCATTTGGCTTCAGGAAGCAGGTGAAGGCTTTGTTCATTCCATCTCCTTTCTCGATCTGTTATGGTTTCCTTAAAGATGAGGGAGACTTTATACCAAAGATGAGCTTGATGATAGCCATGAGCACCTAGACTCTTAATGCCATGTCCGATGTGGAAGCTCCCTCAGGGTTCTTATTCGTTGATGTGATTAGAGAGAGGTCTGGAGTCTTATGGACCCTGCACGGAAGAAGAAAATGCCTTATGCCCATCAGGAGAGGGCTATACAGCAAGTTTCAGAGACACTCATGTAAAATACTCTTTATTCAAAGCTACCATTTGTACCCAGAGCACCAAGATAAAACAAGCTCCTCTCATCATAATGCTTTGAACAAAACACTTTCAAACCACTTTCTAAAAAGATTTCTTTTAGCGTCTGAGGTTTAAAGCACTTCACAGAGATTGTGAGCCCTGAGAATATTTGTTCATTAGTTCGATGCCCTTTACAGACAAACTCAATTAGTTTTCTCTCACCTGAAAGGCAGCAGGGGGTTGGCAGTCCTTAACATATCTTCAAAAATTGAGAAAGGACAGGATGCATCAAAGATCTTGAATCTGTGGCCCCAGGAAGGATCCTTCATCTTGTCTCTGTAACTAACTCTGTTGTCTGATCTTTCACACTTCAGTACAGGCATGTATGTGCCCTGCCTGATGTGTTCTGGCTGAGCACTGACTGCACACTATAAATCTGATGAGCGCAATGCATCCATTGAGTGCCTTTCTTGCCAAGCAAGAGTCCAGTCTAGGTCTCAAAGTGCTATGCTACATTTTGGGAGGAGGGTGCAAGGCAAGAGTCACGTCTCTAGGGCTGGTCTGTCTGAGCTTTGTATGTTCATGGGTGCTCACCAGGTGTCTGCCTGGCCACTGAGAATTATTTGAATACCTTCCATTCTCTTCATGTCCTGGGTGGCTCGGGGGCAAGGCACAGCTGTCTTACATTACTCTGTCTAAGCATCTCAATTAACTGTGATGCCTGTTATAGCAAGTATTTCAATTCCATTAATTGAAAGTTAGGATTCGCTCATGCACCATGTATAAAATTCATATTTCCTTGTCTTCTGGGGTGAAAATAAAAACACATGAGCACATGAGGGGCAAGATGTAAACATGACTTGCTACCCCCAGAAGAATGGTCTGTATTTTGGATCAAGATTTTCCTACCTTTAAAACAGTGTCTGAAACCTTCCCTAACCATTGGGTTAAGTGGTCAGCGTCACCTGACCTAGGCATCTTAGGCGTGCTCTCCTCAATGGAGAAACCATAACCCACTTGCTCAACTCTACCTATAGTAGAATTCTGTGCTGTGTCGTGTAGGATGGAGAGATGTGGTCCTCAGTCAACTGCAGCATCTGTGCCTGTGTGAAGGGGAGGACAGAGTGTCGGAAGAAGCAGTGTGTTCCTGTTAGCAGCTGCCCACAGGTATGTAGGGAATTTGGCTTTATTTTTCTCTGTTACCTTGGGAAATACATGAATTATGCCATTTTCTGAAGACAACTGGGAATTCCCAAAGCTTACACATATACCCCAGGAGCTAAAGCCCGTTGTTCAGTTCCCTGATTCTTTCTTGCCATTCCTATTTGGAGTCCAGCCTTGTGTGACAAAACTCTTGTCCCCTCCTTGCTGCCATCTTCCTGCTATTTATTGATATCTCTCAAACTTCTGTAAACACGTCTCCAGATTTCTTGCCTAGACCTTGTTTTCTATTTTTGGATTTTCAATTTAACGTCATAACCACATTTTGCTTCTTCTTCCTTCTTTTTTTTTTTCCCCCTCAAATCTCAGCTTTCCTCTCATAGCTATGGTAATATGATGTGGTTGCTTAATAGGAACTTCCCAAGGAGGATTTCCTTGCCTAGCAGAAGCCCCAACTCCTCTGCAGAAAATTCCACTCTAGCCCTGCCTCCATTGTAGCCCCACATGGAAACAGCATCCTTATGGAAATACCTCTTTTCAAAAACCCACAGCCCAGGCTTGAATAAAGCCACCATTATCTTCAGAAGCATGGGCTCCATTGAATTCACCTCAGCAACTTGAAACCTTTCAAGGCTTTGTACATTTTGAGAAAATGTCAAACCTATTTAGTACCTTTAAGTGACTGAAGAAAACATATCCATATATTCAGAGCATGTCCTCTATTCTCCGTTATAGAAAGCTTTTAATTTTATTCACATCTGCTATTATTATAAACAAAAAGTTGCTGTTTTTACTTGAGTGCCAAATGAGGCACAAAAAAACAACAGCTGTTGCCGTTGCACAACTGAATTGGTGGGGAGGGGGGAGAAAAGGGAAAAAAAAATCCCCTAATTAGTCTTGCTTTAAAAAGCCTCAGACATAAAACTGAAAACTTCCCATAAAAGAAAAAAAAAAAGTAGGTACAATAAGCAGACTTGAACTTGGGCTGCTTATAAATATTCATTGGGAAAAATGGAATCACATCATTTCTGCCAGTCCTCGGGGAACCCTCACTGCTAATGAACTCTCCCAGCACATGTTAGCAATAATGGGCTTCCTTATTCTACAAGACAAAACCTGGAAGTGGTGCCAACCTGGTGGCTGGAGTAACTCGCCTCAGCAGGCCACTTCGGGCTTTGCAGCTTAGCTTCTGCTCTACCACTTGTAGCTGGGTCGGTGGTTTCTGCTGTGCGGTCACAGCTCCTTATGTTGCCTGCTTCTCCCTAGTGATCTTACTGGGTGTGCTACACTCAGGCCAGGCGTGTCCCTTCCTCCCAGGAAGGCCTCTGCCCAGCCCCCAGCCCCCAGCCCCCAGCCCCCAGCCCCCAGCCCCCAGCCCCCAGCCCTGCCCCCTCTGCCCTTGCTTCTCAGTGTCCTGACTTGGCTGGGTCCTCCAGGACCATCTTTCTGTTTCTAGGCATCCTTCCAACTTGGTTTCCCCCCTCAAACTTCCCCCTTCTCAGAGGCCAGCACAAGGTCTTTGGAAGATAGTTTAGCTCTACCATGAAATCCCTTAAAAAGAAAAGACAGCAGCTTAGCAGTTTATTTCTCCTTCCCTCCATTGATTAGGGAAATTTTTAAAAGATACTAAAATTAGAAAAACTAGAAGGTCTCTGTGCACCCCCCCCCCCACACACACACTGTAACCTTTCCAGTTACGCTCCATCCCTTTTTCAGAAGGAGCCTATGATTGTGGTCACTATTTGCCCTCCTAGGTCATTCCCAAAGCTCTGGAGGTGATACCCTCAGTATACTGTTTCTTAGATAGATATCATCAGTTTATATTGAAGCCATTTCTCTGGTCACAGAAATAACCTCACTCCCCCAAGACTACTCCACTGGGGTAGGTGCTGAATAGACCCTTCTTCTAGATGATGCTGTAGATCATCCAGACAGCCCAGGCTCTCTGACCTCACAGTCTGTCCTTTATTTTTTTCCCCCCTCACCTATTTACTAACAGGGGCAGCTTTACTGAACAAGGGAAATGGCCGTGTCTGGTAAGATACAGCTTCAGGGAATCACCCAGTCTCCTTTGACTAGAAACATAGCTTTAACTTACACCATTCCAATGGGGCAACCCGCCTTGTCTGGGCCTCTGTGGAAATCATTCTGTGGTGCTTGGCTGATCTTCTTTGGTTTTGTCCTTGAGGAATTAAACTAGATCCCCTGTTGCATAAATTCTCAGCCTATGGGTCAAGACCCCTTGGAGCTGGGGGCGGGGTTGAATGACCCCTTTCACAGGGCTCATATATCAGATACCCTGCGTATCACATATTTGCATTATGATTCATAACAGTAGCAAAATTACAGTTGTGAAGTAGCAAGAAAAACTTTTATAGTTGGGGGGTCACCACAACATGAAGAACTGTATTCAAGGGTCTTAGCATTAACTATGGCATATAGAGTTTAGTATGTCATATTAGGATTAGTTGATGCAAGAAATGAATGAGACGTGGCTTTAGTTCTTCAGTAGCAAAATGTCATTTGAAAAGCTAGTGTGATTATTTCTTTTGAAAATATTGAAACCTGCTCTGCAACCCGCTGACCAGCAGCGAGCAGAGTCAGGGTTCTGCGTCTTTGTCCTGGGTCTTGGGCCACATCTTAGTGCACTTTGCTTCCTTAGTTCTTCGGAGAAAGGGGAATGAGATCACCTATCCTCAGAGTGTCATTGTGAATTTCAAACGAGAGGAAGCATGAGGCACGTACCGCAGTCTGTCCCGCATACAGTTGAAAATACATGTCTCGAAGAACTGTGGCTTAAAAAAAAATCTGTAGTAAAAGAACATGGCCTGCGGTGTCACATAAAATGACTTTCTGTTTCTATCATGCTATGTTACATGACGTAAGTTTCTTCACCCGTGGAAGGGGAAATCCTCAGCTCAGAAAGATGTCGCACTTCTTGGTGACAGTGGCTATCATATCATTAAGCCTTAAGGGATTGGCTCTTTAAGTCCTCGTGAGCAACCCACTGTTAGGTCATGCAGAAAGAGTTGTTCCTTAAGTGTTCATCAGCTTCCACTGCATTTCATTTTCCCTGTGATGCATCACTGAGTCAGAGATAAAGAAAGACCATTCTCTGGTATACAGGCCTGGAGAATATGAATTCTTCTTTAAATATCAGGCATTAAAAAAAAAGTGAAAAGATATTTGACTAGGAAATGGCAGTGTATTTCGAGAGCAGAGAGAGAAAATTATTCAGTACTATAGAGCTCACTGCTTCTTGCTTTGATTGTATAACAATGAGTTAGCATGCCTGATGGTGCAGAGGAGGAAGCTTGACTGAATCCGATCTGTGGTGTACCTTATCTGTAGCATGTGAGGGAGCACCTTCAGCTTGGGTTGCAGGGTACCAGAGAGCTTTTCAGAGCGACATCAGGAAGTTCTAGAAGGTCCTGATGCTATGGACAGAGTGTCAATGTTTTCCAGTTGTGTGTGTATGTATGTACTTCGCTTGACCATCAATGAGAAAGCTGTGTCCAGCCTGTCTCCCTCATCCTTCATGAGAAAAAAAAATCACACCCCACTTTGAGGTATCCTGTTTCTAAGAGGATAATACCAGGAAAGCGTCTGGAGTGATCTTGCCTGGCCTGGAAACCTGATGTGTGAAAATTCATTTCACCACCATTGAGACTGTCCAGTTCAAGTACAATTTGGGGTGATTTCATTCGTTTATCTGGTGGTATACTTTGAAGAGAGATTTCTCCTCAGCAGACCATCTCTTAACATTAAATGTTTGGTTTCTTTTTTTTTCCCCTCCTGACCAGGGTAAAATTCTCAACAGAAAAGGATGCTGTCCTATTTGCACTGAAAGTAAGTTCATTCTCTGGGGAAATGTGCTCATAATATTTGTTTAATGTTTTGTGATGATCAGGGAGACCTGGTGTAAGTTTTCTATACATTTAATTCTGTGAGTATTAGATGGGCTCCGTCCACTGTCCCACTGGTACCCAGTATCAGCCGCCATCCTCTCATAGAAGCTATATTGAAACCAGTGTGGACATTTCCACCAGAATCTGCTATTAGGAGACCTCAGGAAGATACATGGATAGATAGAGTTTTAAAGAAGAACACATAACTTAATGTACATTTGAAACTGTTAATAGCATTTTCAGTCCTTGGGGCTAAGATAATGATGCCTGGCATAGCCATCCATCCATAATCTCTAGGGCATTTACTTCTCCTTACACCATCAAAGACCTACACTTCCTCCTTCTCCCAGCTCCTCATTCTTTCTCCTGGGCACATTTGATATTCATCCTGATACATTTAAGGGAGTTCCTGGAGGTTCTATGAAATTGTTGTGACATTTGAGAGCTATCTGAGGCTGCCCTATTAATCTCAGGGACAGAGCGTTGTGCTGGCTTCGCAGCAACCCCGTGTGGGAACTTGTGCCTATATCCATTAGAAAATCACCATGTCAGTCCCGAAGTTGACTTGACTTTGAGACAGCTTAATGTAGCATGCTATGGAAAGAATGGTGTTAGAAATACATTGTCAAGTTATTTCTGATACATGGCGGTAGTATTAACCAAGCCAGGAAATTGATTAAAACTGTAAACTGTTTTACAAGCCAGTTAGGGTTAGAGTGGTGGACTTTTGTGGCATTTGGCAGCAGCTTTTTATGGAAACAGGTTTGTTTCTTTCATTTATCTGAAATCAAAGTTTATATTGCTCCAAGAAACCCTAGCTTCCTCCTCTTTGATTGTTTGATAACAAATACATAAATATATGTCATTTTATATCTATATAAAACTACATATGGAAAGCTGTTATACGTTAATGTATTATATAAATACATAAATATTATTCTTGTCTAATATATATTATTATTTTTGAAGATAGACATGAAACTTTACAATGGATGAAACTGCTCATTGAATTAGCAAAAAATAAGTTATAGATTTAATAAAATAACCTTCCTTTGAAGATAATGAAGTCATAAACCAGCTCAAGGGAGACCAGTCATGCATGACAGCAGATTCAGAAATTAATGCAGAAAGAAGCAGCAGTTATGATCAATCCACCACTGATTCAAAAGCACCTACTTGAATTATTCCCCTTAATTGTCACCCAGAGTCTCTCTATTTATGGCTAGTTCAGAGGCTACCTTCAACCCCATTCCCTTCTCTGTGCACAGTCTCCACTGTGTACTGAGAACACTTTTCTCTGTAGCCACACCAGTGGACATGCTTGCATTTTTCCATAGAGTGTAGATAATGAAGCAGAGAGAGACTAGATAAAGTATAGACAGACCTCCCAGGATCTCCTGATATTTTACAGTATACCTCTTTTTCACTTGCATGACCCAGACGTGTCACATCTTCTGATTCTCTGGCTATCAGCCTCATAAGAACCTGGGCTTTGTGCAGAAACAACCTAAAGCTTTAATTGCTCACATTTCAAAGGGTCAAAATGGTGATTAGTGACATACTTACTAGATTGCATTTGTTTCTCTATTACAAGAGAAACCTAGTGTAAGTTTAATGTAGATTTAATTCTGTAGGTATGAGATGGGCTCGTCCACCTTCATGCAGGCATAAAGCTGGATTTTATTAGTTTTTCTATTACAAGCTAGACTTTCCATATCTAGAAGTATGATGACTTATAAAAAATAAAAAATAAAAGAGAAAGTAGAAGACAAAGGAGGGCAGCAGTTTGCAATCAGCCATATAAAGTGCTGTGTTGTGTGAAGCATATGAGTGATCCATCCCTTCCATCACCCAGGGAGACAACCAGAGAAAGCCACCCAGCTGGAGGGGCACTGGGAGGCCATGGGCTGCACCTGCACCTGCAGGTCAGAGCTGGAAGCGTGCAGGCATGTGGTTCTCGGCACAAGTCTGAATGATATCATCAGACGGTTATTTCTCAATCTCCCCTGGTGTTCTTTCCATCTGTTTACCCTCGCTTGCTCTCCAGCCGATCTTTCTTCCTTCTCGGCTGTAAAACACATTCTCCTTGGTGAGCCTTGTTTGTCAGATTCAGTTCAGAGATGGGATAGCTTCCAATTTTTTTTTAAAGCAATGCCCAGCTTTCCATAGTGCATCCAGGTAGACTTCTCCTGGTGTCCCTTAGCCACAGCCTAGAGACCTCCTACTGTGAAATTCCTTTGTTATTATATCTGAGATCTGGAATAAACCTTTGGGCTCATTCTTTCCTCTGCTTATTAGTTATAAAACCTCTTCTGGCATACAGGTTTCTAGAGGGAGAAACCAAGCCCAAAACCTTAAACGGAGGCTGGCGTTTTCTAAAACTAGAAGATTCTAGGGATTTCAACCTTTGTCTTATTGACAATCTATCCTAGTGTACTTTGCTTTAGAGAGACCCTGTGTATTGCAAAATATTTAGCAACAACCCTTCCCTCAAAGTGACAATCAATAATGTCCGTAGACATTGCCAACTGTCTCCTCAAGGTCAACTAGTGATACTCCAAACAGGGACAGCTGCACATATGAATGCAGAGAAAAACACCCAAGGGACAAGCACTGGTGACTTACTTACTATCAGTACCTGCTGACTCAGCACAGTAGGAGGGGACAATGATGTTGCCCTTCTGCTAGCCTACAACCAAAAGGCTTTGAGGTTTATTGAATATGATTTCATATTTCAATTCTTTGGGCTTACAAATAGTTATGAAGACATATCCTGGTGGCTTAAAAATTGCTGTCATTGCTTAGAAGCGGGAAATAAAGTGCAGGCTACACTTAACAGTGTGACTAAGCTTACTGCTTCCTTCACTGTATATGATCACACTAATGCTTTGAATTATTCAACATCTATATATGTACAGTTCTTTTTATATACTTTGTAAGGAGGCAAGACTATATATTTACATAAATACATATAAACACACGTAAGTGAAATTGATGTGGCTCTCAAATCCTTGTAGATGCTTTTTGATTGTAAATGTGAAATGAATGATGGGTTGCTTTTAGTATTAGCACTACCCTGATGCTCACTAAAATCCTATGTAATTCCTTTCTGCCTGGGTTTGTCTTAGTAGAGTTTGGCATCTTTTTCCTTCGCAAGAGGAAACAAAATAAATTGCTTGCAGTTTAATTTTGGCACGTGCCAGATAGTTGCAAGTTGTTTGCTGGGTAGGAAGCAGTCACCACAGCAGGAAGCCACTGTGATCTCCATATCAGAGCAAAGGGTAAGGTGGATCTAAAGGTCTAATGGTGATTTTATTAACACAGGGAGTCCGCTTAGCGTCAGGCCCAAGGAAAATTTAAAAGGCATAGCTGCTTCTTAAACTCGAGACATACCATGTTCCTTTCCAACAGAAAGAATTGAATTGGGTTTGGATGATTTACTTAAAGTAAAATATTTGAAGTGAGCTAAACAAACTTCATAAAACTTTTGGCAAAAGTGCTTTCTTGCCAAGGTATGAGGCTGTAGCTGGAAGGCAGTCTCTCTCTCTCTCTCTCTCTCTCTCTCTCTCTCTCTCTCTCTCTCTCTCTCTCTCTCCCCTTGGCTGGGTGTCATGTGACTGTGAGTTAGGTGCCAGGAAGTGTCAGAGCTCAGGAGGACCACTTGGCAATTACTGTAGCATTTGGTTTATGTGAAATGCTCTTTTACTGGCAAATCATGGGTGGAATCTTGACCTCACCAACCCACAGAGACCAGAATCAGATAAATTCTATGCTGGCTGTGGAGCTCTTTTCAAACTTGGAAGTAATACTTCAGTGTCAAAGTTTGCACTGATAAGTACAGTGTGGGGGTGAGGTGGGATGGAGGCATCAGGATGGGGGGGGGGGAGACTGAGAGATGGGTTGTGAAAGAAGTTATTCTCTTAACCAAGTTAGAGCCATCCAAACCCTTTAGGACAGTGTTTACCCACACCCCAGGTCTCACAGATAACTTAAACCCTTTGTGTAGCTCCTTTAAATAGCTCGTGTTCAGCCGAGACAGCCCCCCCCCCAAACCCAAAATGCAAGCTTGTAGTTTTAAAACATTGAAGCTGGTAGCATCTACGGAGCACATATGTACTCATGATTGAAATAACTTCAGCCACACACACATCCCATAAGTCACAGAAAATACTGACTTTCAGCAGGAGGTACACAGTTTCCAGATGACTCTTTACCCCATCCTAAGTGGTTATAGTCTGGCTGTCTGCAGGTCAATGGGTCTGCACCAGCTTATTGTGAGCCCTGGGCCTGTTGCCTGTACTCAAGAAAGCTAGCTGCCGAATTTGCCCCAGCTAGTTTTGTTGGCAACTCTTTCTGTCCTAAGCCCACTGGGATGCTTGATACTTTTTAATATGTGTAAATAAACAAAGCGAGTGTGCGGAGACAATAAAGGACAATAATTTAACGTTCTGAGGAGTCAGAGGGCACGAAGCATGATGAAAGAATGACCGTGGAGCCAACCTATGAAAAATCTCCACCGAGAGAGACTCTAAAGATCAGCAATTCCGTGTTTGAAAAGGGGGTCCCGGCCTCTGAGACTTAAGTTCTCTCCGCCTTAGGAGTTTGTCCTTACCTCAGGCAAGTGAGGAAATTTGACACTAGGCTCAGGATGCTTATGGAATAAAACTCGGCGGTGTTGATTTTAGCCCTGCCAGGGAGGTGTTAAGCTTAGTAGCCACTGAAATTTCTGCTAGTGCCTGTGGAACTGGCTCTGACACTTTCTGAACCTTGGCTGGCAGGCTGGTTGAAAGTGAAGCCCCACATGCCAACAGTGGGCCAGTAGAAAGCCCACACAGGAACAGCTACGGGGAAATGAGTCCTTTGCTTTGCTTTCTGTTCTAAGAGGTGCTATCGGTTTATGCTGGCCTAGAGTGGAAGGGTGAGACTGAAGCCATTGTCCAAGAACTAGATCATCTTTAACCTCCATCTCTTGTTAATTTCTTCAGGGTGAGCTGCATAGTAGTACTTCTTGAGAGCAAGCACAGTGTAGAAGCAGACAAGGCTGGCATAGTGCTGCTAGGCCTAAGGGTGAGTACTTGACAAGAACTCAGTAACTTAGTAGTTCATTAGTTAGCCACGAGAACCACCATCATTAATGTCATCAGCATCACTAGCCAACAGGACCAGTGATAGCAACAGCGTTAGACAACCTTTATTTATCATCCTCTGCTATATATCCGAACTCGGTCATGGTTGTCCCATTTGATTTCATGTGAATCTCACAGCTATCTTTTGGCCAAGTCATGTCATTAGCTACAGTTTACAGCCAGGGAACTGAGACTGGTTTGGAGGTCGAAGACGGAGCCTGAGTTTCCTCTGTGCTGCCTGCCTGGCTCCAAAGACGGGGCTGTAGTTGATGTTCTTGGCTTCCTTCTCATTTAAAGTTTGATAAATAGTCGCCGCTAAGAAGGGGAAGGGAAGGTTCGAGGATTTTATAGTCCCTGGGAGTTATAGATTAGAAAATAAATCATAAGAATGCCCTCCAATGTAATAGTTTTCTCTCTTTTATCACTACCCTGAGAGGACAGGATATCCCGGGCCCAGGCTCTCTTCTATATTATAGTTGCTCCTCTATCTGCTTAAGGCAGAGTAGAGGTGGTTGTACCCTAGGCTTACCTTTCCAGGTGTCCTCATATTTCCACTCCTTTCCCTCCATCGTGGAACTCAGAGGGGGATGTTTATATAGCCAAGTGACAGTCTTGTTAATTTTTTTTATACTAAGTAAACATGTATATGTACATAAATCTGCGTAAATATTCTACGCTGTTTTAAACGTAAAAGAACCCTGTATAGCTTATAGTAGTTGTGGAAAGAGCAATGTTGCTTTCAAAGGTGCAGTTTAATTCATTTTTTTCTTTCTTGTTTAGTGCCAGAAAATTATGTGCATCTGTAGACTTTCCCTCTGGGAATCTTTCTTTCCAGTTCTCAATCGGGGAAACTGAGGGTCATAAGAAATACCCAGTAAGAGAGCTGGAATCAGACCCACACACCTTTCAAACATCCAATAGGATGTATCGTAGTGCTTATACCATCTACAACCTTCCTTCAGATTTCATTTGGAAAGATAGATGATGATGATGATGATGATGACGATGATGATGATGATGATTTTGAGATTCAGCATTATCAAATCATTACATAAAAAGTACATCTTTATCTACATATAAATGGATGTTTTTTTTATGGAGGCACATATAAATTAATTCCACATTTGACATGACATGGCCACACTGCCATCCTGATTCTCTAAAGAAATGCAAGCATCCAGTTGTGGCTGAATATACTTGAGACCTAGTACCCCCAAAACTGCAGCCAAAGATCAGGACAAGTGAGGAAGCTGAGCTCCAGACCACACCTGGAAAACATGCTTCACGGATCTCTCTGTGTGCCGAGCAGAGGCAGGTTTGCACCTCTCCGAGGTCACATCTCCTACAAGTGAGATAAGACCAGAGAGGCTCAGCCTCCTGCTGGTGCCATTGCCCATGCTGCAGAGGAGCAGGGCTCATAGCACATGCTGTCTACACATTCTGCTATTTAATTCTCAGGATGTGTCTGCCAAGTGGAAACTACCATCAGCTCCATCTTACAAAGAAAGGATCTGAAGGCCAGAGAAGATAGAGAGAAGTCAGTTCATACTGTAATCTGCTAGGACTTAGAACCCAAACTTTAAGCATAACTAACTCTGTGTTCTCTTTTGACTGTATGGTGATTCATTTTTTTTGGAGGTATGCTTCTAAATACATGAGATTTACCAGTTTTTTTTTTCTTTCACACATGACAAAGAATTCTATTTGCAAGCCCTTGTGTGCATTCACCTTCAGAAACACTGTGTTTGGGAAACATTGTGTTTGGTCACACTTACCTTTTGTGACCTCTTGAATTATTTTATATCAGGTCTCATCTCTACAGGGATCTGAAGAAATGGCTCACTGTATGCACAGTGTTTCTTGCTGGTATGCAATTTATATTATTCATGCCCTGCCCTCCAGCCACAATCCCTTCCTCTGTGGGCTAGGGTGTGTCTTTAGTGCATGGATCTGTCCTTTTGACATCTTGCCTCCTCTTATGCACACTCATAATCATCTCCACACTATACCTGTAGGTCCTGTCTCATTCTGGTGTCAGTATTATCCAAATTTTGATTAAGAAAAACAATATTTTTATTACTTCTTTGAGAATTCCATACAATTTATTTTGAACATATTCTTTTCCCCATTCTTCCCATTACACTCCTACCCCTTCCTACCAAAATTTGAGTTTCATCTTTTTCCCTTCCTTCCTTCCTTCCTTCCTTCCTTCCTTCCTTCCTTCCTTCCTTCCTTCCTTCCTTCCTTCCTTCCCTCCTCCCTCCCTCCCTTCCCTTCCCATCTTTTTCCCTTCCTTCCTTCCTTCCTTCCTTCCTTCCTTCCTTCCTTCCTTCCTTCCTTCCTTCCTTCCTTCCTTCCTTCCCTCCCTCCCTCCCTCCTTTTCTCCTTCCTTCCTTCCTTCCTTCCTTCCTTCCTTCCCTCCTTCCTCCTTTCCTCCCCTCCTCCCTCCTTCACTTCCTTCCTTTTCTCTCTCTCTCTCTCTTTCATTCTGCTTCTTCCCCACTGAGTACAGTTTGTGTTACCCAACTGGTCCCAGTCAGTTTAGACAGAAGGGGCTTCCCTGATGGACATTTCATTAAAGAAAACTAACCCTTCTTCTCCCAGCAGCTATCAGCTGCCCACGTCTCTTCACCTAGTGGTGATACTCCAGGTCTACTTCAGCACTTCATGCTGGGATAGTATCTGGCTTGAGCTTGTTTGCAGTGTCTTGGGATTGCAGTCACGACTACTATGACTTAGTATGTGTAACTTCCCCGTTGAATCTGGAAAATACTGTTTCTATCTATGGCTCTGCCTCTTACAGTCTTTACCACCACTCTTCCACATAGCTCTTAGTGTCTTCATGTGGAAAAGTATGATATGTTTGTCCTAGTCCGGAGTGAGGACTCCGTAGTCTTTTATTCTCTGCACATTGACCAGTTGTGGGTCTCTGTGTCCATTGCCATCTACTTCAAGGGGAAACTTCTCTTATGACAGTTGAGAAAAGGTCTGATCTATGGATATCGATTGACATTGAGAATTATTTCAATATTAAGTCCATTTAGTGGAATAAGAGTATTGGATTCTCCCCTCTGGCCTATGACCTACAGAGTCACAAGTTTTTCCCTCCTTTAACAATGATGGGTTCAATCTCACGAAACAAGGCTTGTATCTAATAGAGAAAGTGGTTGGTGACCTCCACAATGTCTGTGCTGGTATTGTACCTGTGGGCACATCTTGTCAGGCTAGTTGCTATTGTAGTTTACAGAGTTCACAGATGGGTGAGATGTGTGATTGTATTTCTCATTTGATAGTATGTATGGTACTTTAAAGCACCATGAAAGTTAGGCACTGGGGATAAAACTCCAGCTGGGCTTCTCCATGTTCTGTGAGTCAAATAGTGAACCTTAGCGTCTATCCTTCCCAGGGAGTGATTCTTGTAAGTGCTGGACTTGAATTGCATTCACAGTTGCTACCTTTGGTTCCCTAGATTATCTGAGTTAGGAGTTGGTTGCAGGGGCTGGTGACTGTTTCCAAGCCCCGTTGATTGACTGAATTCTGGCCTCCACATTCGCCCAGCTGTGCAGGTTTGGAGACTCAAGGCTGTTTCTCATATTTCTGGCATTTCTCTCCCCTGTTGCTAATCAGTCATCAACTCTAGTTGATTGCCTCTTTATACTGTTTTCCTAATAAATAATTTCCTTTTTATTCCCACGGTGGCTGGACCCTCATCCTGTTGTTTTCTACCAACCCCCATCCCTGTCCCTTCAGTTCTTTATCGACCCTACTTCAGAACCCAAATGCATCCATCATGAAAACTAGACCGCCTTCCTTCATAGCTGAGCTTCCCAAGGTTTGTGTTGTAAACCCCCTGGCGTTGAGGAATAGTCCTAAGTAATACCTCCACTGCAGACTTCTCTAACGTCTTATGTTCAGTTCACACTGGGTCGGGTAGACCTAGAAATGTTTCCTCACTGCCAAACTCAGTGGGCACTGTAAGCTTTCAGGAAGATGGGGAAGTACGGAGCATCCCCACCTGGTCTTGCAGAGCTTTAAATGTTTTACTCATTGTGATGATCCAACAGGCAGGATTAATGTTTTGTAGGAAAGACATTAAGAAATGTTGATTCTTTGTAATATATTTAAACTTTCCAGGCTGGCAATGAATTGCAGGCCAATTTATTTACACAGTGTGAATGTCTCATGTCCCCTGAAGCAAGTCCTTGCTCCAGACAGATCTGTCTCTCACTCTTCTGGTACAAGCTGCTTCCTTCCTTTGTTTGTCTTTTATTGGCATTCTTCCTGTAGCTTAGAAGGCTAACTCCACTCTGGAGTCCCTAATCTACATTTTGTGCCTTTTATGGAGGGACTCAACTCATTATATTCTCACCGGCTCTGTACTTCATATCCTCTTATAGTCTTGCTCACAATCAGAAAAGTGATGCTCACTATAATGTGAGCAGCTCTATTCTTGGCATCTCTCAGTGAACCTGTACTGCAGTAGTTTTAGGTAAACAAACCTATGTTACATAGGGAGTTTGTGTCTACTTTGCTAGCCACTAATTGGCTAGGTAAGATGGGGTTTCAAATATGGTACTCTCTCAAAGGTCCTTAGCATTTTAAGTCTAGACAATAAGTTAATTTAGAGATGTGATGTTTATGTCCTCGGTCCAGATGCACAGCTCCACTATAAAAAGAACTATGTAAAGAGAGAAGATAATGTTAGGTCAACCTGTGAGTAGCAGGAATAGTGAGTGTATTTTCTATAACAAGCTTAGTCTTTAGTCCCAGTGCTTGGCAGGCAGATCTCTGTAAGTTCAAGGCCACCCTCATCTATAGAGTGAGTTCCAGGACAGCCTGAGACCCTGTCTCAAAAGGAAACAATCAACAAAACTGTTGAAGGTGCAGAACATTTTGTTGTTGTTGTTGTTATTTGGTTACTTATCTTTATCTGTTACTCATGGGTACAGTGAGTGACCTTAGTTATATAGCAGACTTTCCTAAGTGTATGGCGTGAAATAAACAATTACTTAGTGAAAAAGCAAAAAGTAAGGGAAGAAGAGAGAAAGAAAGAAAGAAAGAAAGAAAGAAAGAAAGAAAGAAGGAAGGAAGGAAGGAAGGAAGGAAGGAAGGAAGGAAGGAAGGAAGGGAGGGGAATATTGTGTTGTGAGTTTTTTACATTGTGGAAAACAGAGATAAACTGCTGAAACTGACCTTAAATTTTAGACTTTGAAGTTGGGGATATGATTTAGGAACACATTAAATAAGAGGGCCATATCCTGGATTTTGTAACTGACTTTAAGTAGATTTTTTTTTTCCCAAGATAGATAGGGTTTCTCTGTGTAGCCTTGGCTGTCCTGGAGCTCACTCTGTAGATCAGGCTGGCCTCGAACTCAGAAATCTGCCTGCCTCTGCCTCCCAAGTGCTGAGATTAAAGGCATACACCACCACTGCCTGGCTTAAATAGATATTCCTAATTGATTATCAGGCTTGAGCCATTGATCAGTCTTAAAAGCCTCTATATCTCAGTATTGCAGGAAATAATAAAAAGAACCTGTCAACTTCTGCGGGGTCAGGCCATGCTTCCCCTGTCCTGCCGACCTGCCAAGACCTCAAGAATTTACAAGATGCCAGTACGACCATTTCAGACTCAATTGATAATGATAAAAACTTAATCCCAATAATCTAACCTTATAACAACTACTTGTGGCTGGTAATGCCTTGCGGATTGACGTCTGCAGCCGTCTTCCTTCTCCTCACTCTGAGAAGTTCCCTGTGTCTGCAACTCTTAGCTCCACCTCCCTTTTCCTTGTCCAATCATTGGCCTCCCAGTGCCCTATTGTGATTGGACAGGAAAAATCCTGCACCATCTCAGAAGCTGTTTTCCTAGGCTGTTTTTTCCCATTCTGAGCCATCAGTAACATCTTTGAGATGATGCAGTGTATGCTCTAAGTAGAGGCACAAGTCGGGTAAGGTTCTGGCCTTGGACAGAAGATTCTAGATTCTGTCTGTAGTGCTCTTGGCTGAGAGACCTTGGGCCAATACACCTTCTACAAACTCACTACTAATAAATTAATGTAATAATACAAGTTGTATAGAGACATGTTAAGGAAGAAAAGAGACGTAAAAATACAGAACACATCTCACATAACACTTGATATAAGCAGCTTGGACTACATGCTTTGGATGATGCTAAGTTATTAGTTTCCAGTGGATGCTGTAGCAAAATCCCACAAAAATCATAGCTTAACATCACTAATTATCTTGCACACTCTAGAGTTCAAAGTCAGAAATAGGTTTCACTGGGCTAAAATCGAGGCACTAACAAGGCTGTGCTCCTTGTAAAGTCTCAGGCAGAGAGTCATTTTTTTGCCTTTTGCAGATTCTAAGGTACCTGCATCACTTGGCCCTTGCCTTCTTCCTCCATCTTCAAAGTCGTGGCTGGTTCTATTCTTCTCATGGAAATGTATGATGCTAAGTCCCTGCCTTCCTGGTCAATGAAGAGAATAGCAAATTGCATTTTCTTTTGTTATCCAATATCACATGCACAGGTTTTGGGTATTGAGGGCTGCTGTTCTTTGAGGAAGCATGATTGGCCTGTCACACTTGGTTAATATAGGGATAGAATTAAGCTCTCTTATTCTGTCTGTGATTCTGAGTCAGTTTTGTGGTTCTGAAAATGCTTCTCAGTGGGGTACATGTCCATTCAGCTGAAGAAGTTGGTTTTGCAAAGGGAGAGGAGTTTGTGCCCACCCCTGAGCACTAGACCAACAAACTGAGATTCCTGGGTGATTCTCTCAGTACCAACTATAATTCCCCCTTTCTGTTCTCCCTAATAGTGCATTTGTTCTTAATGTATCCATAAATAACTTGTTTAATGAATTAAACAAGCTTCCACTGGCTATTTGCCATGTGTTGTCACTAGTATTTTTTTTAAGTAAATTCAGTGTAGGCAAATTCTTGTAGCCAAATATATTGCTTAATTAATTAGCCCATTTTCAACAAATATTTGTTAATACTTGATAGGTAGTATGCCTTACATTGCTGCGATATAAGTAGTGTATATACATGTATGCATTTAGAGGCTCAGTATGGCAATGGGCTTTCTGGTCACTGAGAAGTAAACATGAAATGCATATGTAAAAGTTCAAGGCCAGACTCAGGCACTATGAATACATTATAACCATTAGGTGGGTTAAAAATGAATAAACATTGTCTGGGAGATGGATTAGTTGATACCCTATAACCTTGAGAACCTAATTTGGATTTGCAGAGCATGAGTCAAAACCTGTCCCTGTGTCCAAGCCCTGGGGACACAGAGACAGAACAGGTCTTATGGCCAGCCAGTCAGCATATTCTGGTTTCAAATAGAGACTCTGTATGGTAAAGATCAGTTTTGCTCTTTGAATTTAGAAGAAAGAATTGACAGTGGCTGAGGTAGTCATGGGGGATGTTGCTGGGAGAGATGGAATTAAAGCCAGAGCGCTGAAGACATTTTTTTTTGTGTGTATGTGTTTCCGTCCTTGTATATGTATGTGTGTATTATGTATGTATGCATGTGTACATTTGCATTTGTATAAGGATATGAGTGTATACAGGTTCCTGTGTGCATGTACACAAGCATGCATGTACATGTGTGTGAACTGTGAGGTCTTTGGTAGGACAGGCTGAGCCCAGGGGCAGGTGGGAAGCATTAGGCTACACTAGGCAGGTCTAGAATGGTAGCTGTGGCTTGGTATCTGAAATCAGTTTAGATTTTGAAGCTAGGGAGTACATTGGTGAGTGTGTGATGTGATGGAAATATGGGAAAACAAATGACCACAACACAAAATTCCTGTGTAACTTTTTAAAAACTCGGGGCTTTTTCTTTCTAGTGCAGGCCACTGTCTCTGATGGGTTACACACTGGCAGGGACACGGCGACCACCTTGTTCCCTGTGCCACCGCTTCGAGTAAAGTTAGATGTGAATGCTTACAGGTACCCAGCTGCCACCTGGTGGAGCATCTGTTGCCTCCCCAAAGCCTCCAGGCTAACAGCTGTCACTGACACCTTGTGCAGAGCTCCTGAATGTAGAAGACACTCAGAGCCTGCTTTTTAACCAGACTATCAGTGTCAGAAGTCACCTCAGTGAATAGCAGCTGGCTCACATCTCAGGCAGTATTTCTAATCCCAGCCTTTCCTGCTTCTGACCTAAGACTTGGCATCAAACGACTCTCACCCTGCTAAGGTCCCGAAAGCTCAACATGACTCAGTGACCCTGCTAAGGTCCCAAAAGCTCAGCATGACTCAGTGACCCAGAGTCCCAAAGGACCTGTTTCCCTTAAGTTTGTGCTGAGAAAGGTTTAAAGCCATGTTTATGTGTGTTGTGCCCTGTGGTTAGGACGCCACTCCAGAAAGGTGTTGATCCATGTAGTGACTGGAGAGGCCTCCCTCTCAGGAACAGTAATGGACTGAGACTGAAAATTCTCTTCTGGGTTTTCAAAGGAAAACATAACTTGAATGACTGTGGAAATCTTATGACATGTTAAGTGAAATATAGGAAGTAAAATTTCATGTTCAGGATTGTCTTCACTCTGTTAAAATAAACACACACACACACACACACACACACACACACACACACACACACACACCCTGAACTGTAGACCAGGCATATTTCGTGGAGGCAGAAATATGAAGGGCTTTTGCTTCTTTCTCTCACTTTTCCTGTTTTGTTTTGTTGTTTGGGGGAAAGGTTTACCCTCAAGTCCACCCAGTTTCCCCCAGTTTTATCTCTGAGGCGTGGGATTCTACAGTTCTCATTTTGTCTTTGACAGATGTTTTGAGAATGATCACTGCTCTCAGAGAAAAGGCATTTCATTAAAATAGGTATACCTGAGGCAAAATTTAAAAATCTGAGGCAGTTAGGAGACAAGCATTGGAACCGAGGGTTGAGAAGCAGTGACCTTAGCAAGTGTGTGATGGTAAGGTGGTGTGTGCAAATAGAGGAATTGTAGATTTTAAGCCAACATTCCTTTCTGAAAGTACACAAGAAATGAAAGTGTAAATAATATATCATAAAAAAGAAAGTACCACATGTAGTCCTGTTGCCTAAGCAAAAAACAAAAACCCCAAAACCAAAAAAGGCCAAAATTCTAATATTTGAAATTTTCAACTTCTGATCTATTTTTCTCTAGACATATGCATTTATTTGCACATATTGAAAAGAAAAACAAAAGAAAAACTGAGATCCAAAGGCTTGACTTAAAGACTGGCACACAATGTGCCATGGAGGGAAACTGGTAAATTCTTCTCTTCAGCTTCAGGGCACACCCAAACGTGTTGTTTCTTCAGTTCCCTTCTCATCACCCTACCCATCAGGCCAAGCTCTCCAGAACGGTGTGACCAGACATCTGGATATCTTGGATGGCTGTGCGTTTCACTGGCTCTCCTGGAAATAGCTGGGAGGTTCCAATGCTCACTCTGGTTCCCAGAGTATTATCTGGACGCCTTCTTTCCCAGGCAGGCAGGTTTCTGTCACGCTGACAGTCTTATTCTCGGCACTCTACAGCACACATGTTCTCCGGTTCCTTCGGGATCTGGCATGGGGACCTTTGGGTGCCAGAAACAGGGGCCAAAGTTTCACAATGACTTCAAACCATGATGTTCACGTCCCCACGTGTAACACATAACTCTCAAGGCTTCTCATAGTCCTGAAATTTTGTTGGCTGCTTCTATATTACAGTCACACAGAAAAAAAATCATACCAACTTCCAAACTCTTCTCTCCCACAAATTAAAGACTTTTGAAAAATATCTCTCCTGACAGCCCTGTTCACACACAATTTCCACTTTCTGGGTCTCTTCTGGATAGCCTTCACTGCTTCTCTTGCAGCCAAAAGCAAACTCAGGCTTCCTGAGGCCAGATCAGGGCAGTTCAGTTTCTTTTACGTCTTTTAGGATTTGCTTTGTCACATAATTGGTTTTATCTATGAGTGCCCACACTTTATTGTTAAAGGCAGAAGAAAACAGAAACAAAACAAAATGAGAAAAACATAAGGAAGAAAAAGGGCTCATTTGTGGCTCCATCAAGAAGTTAAGATTGTTTGGTGTGTGTGTGTGTGTGTGTGTGTGTGTGTGTGTGTGTGTGTGTGTGTGTGTAAGATAGCGAAGATCACCCTAGAAACAAAGAACAAATTCAGGTTGCTGTTTTTTTCACTCATCATGACAAAAACATTTCCTTAATCATAAGTACCATTCACAAACGTTTTAAAGGATTAAATGAAAATCTCTGTTTATGCATCTATTGGGATGTGCTTAACTGTTTGATGTTCAGAAAGAATCTGTTGATTTTCTGATAACGCATCCATCATTAGTAGGCATGCAGAAGAAGGCTACCATAGGGTGTGAGCTTTTGGCAAATGTTAGCTATTGATGTTCTGATCAATGAAAACTTCATTGCAACTATGGTCAAGAGAAGCCATAGTTGTTCCTGGGGCAGTTAAAAGGTCACAAGAAGGTGTGGTGACAGATGTAGGAAGTCTGTTCACAGCTGAGAGGACAGACACAGGAGTAGAATGTCATCCCCTCTGGTAGTGTGATGGTGTTTTGGATTTTCCAAGCGGAGGACATCTCTTTCAGCCCAGGAGATTTAGTTGGCTCTGGGCTAACTTGCTGAGTGGCATCAAGAATCTTGAAAACAAAGAAACAAACTTGAATTTAGTGCTCAGTGTAGGGTAGGCTACTAACTCTGGACTCTCATTCTCCTGGGGTGCACACTGCCTTCACCTTGTCGATTAAAATGCAGCATTTTCACACTGGCAATCGATCCCATTAGTCAGAGAGTGAGGAACAGTGTGAGGAGGCAGTTTTGGAATCCGTCCCATGCAGTGAGGACTGGGAAGATGCACTGCAGAGAAATCAAGTGCAGGAGATGAGATGGGGAGTTAGGATGGGGGACACACCCAGTGTGTAACAGTGATAAAATTAGGGTCACATTAAAATGGACAAAAGAAATATAAAAAAGAATTAGAAACGGATATTAAATTCAAATGCACAGGCAAACCCACCTGCTCCTTCCATCCCCACAATAGGTATGGTACCTTATAGATACTTTTGAACATCACTGTTCATTGAAATGATTCTATATTTCAAAAACTCTCATATTTGTCTCAGACGAAGTTGGACAAAAGGACAGACACAGCAATTGATTTAGTAAATTCCAAATACGTGTGGCTTGTATGACTTACCATGAGACTAGCACTGAGTCATACCCCAGACCAGCATTTTTCACACACTGTGGGAGGAGAGAGTGAACTTGCCATAGATACCATCACTGTCTCCAGCCTGGCTGTCCTCTGGACCCACTTCTGACCTCACACAGTCTGGACCACCTCGAGAATTCACTACACCTTTAGAGGACCTAGGATCAGTTCCCAGCACTTACACTGGGCCACTTGTACAACCTGCTATCCCTTGAACTTCAGGGGATTCAACAACCTCTTCTTACCTCTTTAGACACAGTGCACACACACACACATACACACACACACACACACACACACACACAGTGCACATACACATATAAATAAAATCTAAAATTAAGAAATATAATAATATTTTCATGTGGTATAGTTTTTACTGCTACTCTTTATTTCTTGCTTATGTGGGTTCTAGAGTGAGACTTTATTGGAATTTCTTTATTCATGGAAGCATGCCAGGCTACAGAATAGAGAACTTTTCAGAATTCCAGGATTTTAGGAATCATCTCTAAATGTGAACACACTAGAGAGATTTTTTCACTAGAACAAGTAACAAGGTTTATAAACTCAGCTCACTTCAAACCTCCATTACTTTAGTGAATCCTGCACGTGTCCCTTACCTGGTAGGTGATCTCCCAGCCTAACTTCAGGAAGTTCTGGTTTCTCTCCACCTTTGCCTTGGTTGTGACCCTCCTTTGGTCTCTCTCATTCACAGAACCCAGTGTGTGCACAGTGTTCGGAGATCCCCACTACAACACTTTTGATGGACGGACATTTAACTTTCAGGGGACGTGTCAGTATGTTTTGACAAAAGACTGCTCCTCCCCTGCCTCACCCTTCCAGGTGCTGGTGAAGAATGATGCCCGGAGGACCCGTTCCTTCTCCTGGACCAAGTCTGTGGAGCTGGTGCTGGGCGAGAGCACAGTCAGCCTGCAGCAGCACCTCACTGTGCGCTGGAATGGCTCTCGCATTGCCCTGCCCTGCCACACACCCCACTTCCACATCGACCTGGATGGCTACCTTTTGAAAGTGACTACCAGAGCAGGTGGGGTTTTTTCCGTGACCTCCCTCTGACCTTTATTCTCCTCATCAACTCCTACAGAAACAGCCCCAGCCGCAGCCCCAGCCGAAACCTTCTTGGAGTGTGCCTCCTTTCTGCACAGGGGAAGCAGTCTTGTCTGCTGTTCATCTAGGGGAGAGCACATACTGAAGAGGCTGTGGAGTGATTATGGACATTTGTACCATGCAGAGCCTTGCTCCTAGACACCAGCCACACTAGTTTTAAATTTTTTAGGGGGGGCCTCCAGAACCTTTCCACTCTCATTCTAAAAATAACGGTAGTAGCCTCCGAGTAACCTCTCTCCAGCTTTGTTGCTATTTTAGGGCACTAATGTCCAGCTTGGAACTGTCAAGCGTCTCTTAGATCAACCAGCCATGTGCAGTTTCACATCTGGGAGAAGGAGGGTTTCCTCGGTAGTGAGTGTTCAAACGGGGTGGGAGGACCCTCAGAAGTAAACAGCTTTGTACCAGTTGCTGTTCAAAAAGAGAGACAGAAGCCAGCCGGATGGCACAGGCCTGCTATGAAGGGTCTGACGTAAGAGAGTCATAAGGTCAAGAGGAACGGTAAACGGGGAGGTAGAGATACCGTGTTATGATGGAGTGCTTGCCTAGCCTATGTGAGGCCCTAGGTTCAGTTCCTGGCATCTTTAAAACCTAAAAGCACAACAAAAGGCTTACAGCAGTGTTCACTGCAGAAAGGCTTATTCTTGGGGGAGCCTGATTTCCTTTGGTCGTCATACACTGGGGAGAGTTCGGCAACCTTCTATGGTCATGCAGATAAGTATGGGGACAGGAGCCACATGTGACCTGTGTGGGCATGCAGATGGACTAAGGGGACAGGAGTCACATTTGATCAGCAGGGCTGTATACTCTAACCCTGGGGCAAAATAGTCTCCTAGCTGATAGTCAAGGACATTATTTCTGCTTCTAAGACACTCGGGAAGCTGGCTTTGAAAGCGTATTTTCAAAGTATAGAAATGATCTCCGAGCCCCTGGCTCTCACGAGCCTTCTGCCTATTGTGCTGTGCATTGCCACTCTATGATCGAGGTGTTCTCCGCTGCCAGTGATCGACACGGTGAAATCCTGGCGTGTTAGTTTTTATCTCAGAAAAAACATTTTAGAAGCAGAATCTAGATTGTTCTTTATCTTCCTCGGAAAGTCAGTTCAGCTCATTTTCACTACTATCTCATCTGTGTGGTTCCTGGCACACCACCTTTGACTAATGCGTCACAGTAGCTGGATATCGCACCGTGAGTTCTCCTGGTATACTCTAGTTCTTTGAGCATAATACTTAAAAGAATCGGTGCTTTTTTTTTTTTTTTTTTTTTTTTTGCTTTCTTACTGATGAGGATTTAATAACATAAATGCAGTGATTGAATTCAGTTTATTCAGTGGGTTTTCTTTTTCCCCCCCACCGTTGCTTCAGAGCCTTTGGCGATTGTTACAGTTCGAACCAAATAAGTATTTTGATAAATTGTCTTAAACCTATAGCATGGCACCTCAACTAAGCAGTGCCAGATGCCAGGGTGGGGCCTGGGAGGCTTAAGGAACAGAGACATCATTTCAGTGAGCCGGTACTAGGTGTTAATGTACAGGGTCAGCAAAGAAGATTCCCCTCACCTCTTAGGTGGAAAGCACTCTACTCACCCGACCAGGGAGCTTAGCCCTAATCAGAAAATTCAGACAATTGTTCTTTTATCCAAATGACACGTGACACAGTACCCTAAAACCAAAATTCCAATTCTTTTCCATAAAGAAGCCGACATCCAGGCTCCCTGTAAAGTGTGTCCAAAATGGGCTGTTGTTACACAGAAGTAATTAGAAGCATCCTGCCTATCTGCTTGCAAGCCAGCAAGACACAATGGATCGTACTGATATGGAAATTATTAGTCAGTCACGGCCCAGCTCTCAAAGAAGTACTGGAAGATTACTAACAGCCTAGGAGGTTCGACACTGTTCCGTGCACAGCTGGCAAAATGTTATGGAATAAGTATGTTCTTTGTACGATTCCATGTTGTAAAAATGAGCAAAAAGATGGGGCTGCTAAAAAAATAATGATAGCTCATAAATACCATAATCAGATTAGTGAATTTTATTACTCAGGACCTTGAGCTCGATCTTACAATTTCTTTTATTTTTCCATCTCTCTTTCCATGGTGCAAGTAATTTGTATGGCACTCCTAACACCCAGCTGGACAGTTTCCTGTGGTACACACATTATACAAGCTTGCTTTCTAGAGAAGTGGTCTGGTCTTCTGAGCACTGAACTTACCTTGCACTTTGCTTTGCCTGAAAAGACAGGCTTTCCAGACAAGAGTGTTTGCACTCTGGTCTGGCCATCTCAGTTTGAAATGCCCCTTAGAGATATTTTGGTTTTTATCACCTATTGATTCTCTATTTCAAACAACAGTCATGGCAAGTTCTTTGAGAGACTGTCTTCCTTGTTTTCTTTCATAAGCTAGAGAGAGCAAAGGATCTTCAAAACAGTAGCTTAACCCAGGCCTTCAGCTGGAAGACCAGGAGGGAGGGAGGCAGGCTGCTTTTGTCTGTGGTTTATGGACTTAGCACTTGGTGATGGAGTCCTGCTGAGTTGCCCAGGTGCCTATGGTGTAGCAGAATCAGGCTGCCAGTGCTCTCCTGCCAGTGACTCCTTAGCAGCATCTTAGCATCTCACACCCTCACCAACCACCTGTGTCCTTAGCCAAGTTCTTAGCCAATATTCTAAATGTAAACTTTCTTTCTGCTACCAGTTTGCCTCATTAGGTCTACCTGAAAGTGCACACACGAGGAACACACTTTTAACTATGTTTTTTGTACAGACGTATGCTTGTTGGACTCAGAATGTATCTTGGTGTAAAACCCGGAGAGAAAAATCGTGTAGTTTTATGCATCGATGTGGGATATATCCAGGTTTTCCATCTCCTGCCCTCTTTAAGCGAACTATAGCAAAAAACATCAATAACAAAGAAACCAAAGCAGCACAAAAAGCAGGTTGGGGAAATACTCCTTGGTGAGGAAGGGAAGCTGGAAGGCCCTTCTTGAAGTGGAATGTGGCTGCTGCTCATGGGCCCAGATGGGACATGTGCTTCAGCTCGCTGACAGCTCGCTAGCTATTTCTACCCAATTTCTCATGCAGAGAATTGGGAAACTCATCCCAGCTGCAGAAAGGACCATCTCGTGCCTCTTAAGCCCTTTCTTGATGTTGTTCTCGATGGAGAGGCCCATTGCAAGCACCATCTAGAAGAGCCCCTCCTTCCAAAGCGACTTGGTTAACTCATAAGGCTTTTACTCTCATAAAGGGCAAGCGAAGTTGCACAGACACAGATATAAATGATGATAGCCCAAGACACAAAGACAGCTGTGGTAGAAAATTCATTTCCCTCCAGTATGAAGCCTGGCACGGGTCAGTGGAAGTCTCAGTGTGCCTATAACAAAGAAGGATGGATGCTTTGGGGACCATGTTTTATGAGTGAAATGTCATGAGTCTTGAGCAGAGTTTACTAAAAACAAAGTGGGTCTGCATGTCTCCAGGCATGTGTAGACTCAGGAATAGCTTCTCCCCCACCACTGGATTTGCAGGACTAAGTTGCCCAAAGGTCCAGAGTCATTTTATCATTGTCAGTGATGACATTGGACCCCCTCGGGTGTAAATTCTTCACTATTTGTGGTACTTGGAAGAACAGTGTTTGCCTGCTGTCTAAGAAAGAGATTTGCAGTTTGGAAAATTTTGCAACGTGGAAAATCTTTGGAATTGTGCTCGAACGCTTGGACTTGGTATGGAACTGATTTTCTCCCCTTGTTTTTCTTGCTGAGTAACTGCCCGGGTACAGGCTTGGGAGGTCAGCTTTCTTCTGCACCTTGGAGAACATGCTACAAATCATTTGATAGTGGGGTTTGCCTTCTTTCAAAACAGATATTTCAGTGTCTTAGCTAGCATGAAACAGCGTTTAGCTGACTTTACAGATATAATACATCAGCCTCACAGGAGTGATTCCTTTATGTGCCGAGTCTATACAATGAGCCAGGTAGTCTGCTAGATGGGGACGTATACAGAAATAAACATGGTGTTATAGGAAAGCTCTAAGAGTTGATACCATGTGTTACACAAGACTGCATGTGAGGTGTGGTATCCCAGTCCCGTGTCTCTTCTCTTTACTTGGTGCCAACATTGTCCCCCCACGTCACCAGATTTCTCCCAGAAAAATTTTCCTATGGCTTTCTTTTATTCTTTCTTTTCCAAGCTATTAAATTTCTTCTTTGAACTCACCCTCTTCTCTCAACCACAAACAACAACAACAGCAACAACAACAACAAACCTTTTCTTTAACCATTTGCCTTGGATTTAGAATGTTCTGTTCCTTTCCTTTGGTACACAGTGGTTTCCTTATGGGATTTTCCTGTTTACTTCTTGAGAATCCCAGTTTTGGAATACTGGTTTATTTTACCAATAGCTCATCATAAAGTAACCTTTTCTCATGGTAGCTACGTGACTTTCTCATAGGAAAGCCATTTGGCTAACCTTCTTCCCCCGTTGTGGACATTTTCAAACCAGAGCACTCCCAGCTCTAGAATCTGTCCTCTGGGCGTGTCTTGCTCATGACGCCTTTGTTATTCCAACTTCTTGTGGAAATTTCATATCCCAACAAGGCCAGTCAATTTTCTTTCACTCCACCTACCCAAGTTACTTCCTTCTTTTCTTTCTTCCTTTCTCTCTTCTCTCTTTCTTTCTTTCTTTCTTTCTTTCTTTCTTTCTTTCTTTCTTTCTTTCTTTCTTTCCTTCTTTCTTCTTTCCATTCTTTTTCCATCAATTCCTTTCTTTCTTTCTTTCTTTCTTTCTTTCTTTCTTTCTTTCTTTCTTTCTTTCTTTCTTTCTTCCTTTCCTTCTTCTTTCCATTCTTTTCCTTCCTTCCTTCCTTCCTTCCTTCCTTCCTTCCTTCCTTCCTTCCTTCCTTCCTTCCTTCCTTCCTTCCTTCTCTCAGACCCATCCTCATCTCATCTCCAAACTCTGAATACTCGCTCATCTGCCTAGTTGGCAACTCATAAATAAAGACAATGGATTTTAGGGGGAAAAACCTTTTCCTCTTTCCAGATGCTCAGAACAGGGAAAATGAAAGATGACTTTTATTGAGATCCCCAAAGCCCGTCAATGGAAGAATCGGGAAGGAACAGAGACCCCTCTGTTTAGAAGGCCTCCTCTGTGGTTGCTTCTCTTAGTACACAGTGACAATGGTGATGTGCAGGGCAGACATCCACATAAACATGTTGTAGAGGATTCTGGTGTTCAGAGCATTGTGGTTCTTAGTCAGTTACCTTGGAGTTTAGACCCTGTCAGAAATTAGTCAGGTGAAATGTCATCAATGTGCTAGAGAACAGAAAACTAGAAAAAATTAGTCATTTTCTTTAGATTGAATTTTCAAAGGCCTTTCAGATAGAATTCTCCTTTCTCTTGAGGGCAGTAGTTTCACACAACACCGGAGTGCATCTGAGGGAGTGTCTCTCTTTCCTTACTGCCTATTCAGACTTATCTATGGAGTGCCACTATACTGTAGCCTGACTCTCCACACATGATAGAAGTTCACCATTTAGCATATCGTTTATTAGTGATGTTCCTCAAAATCTAGCCTAGGATTTCTGGTAAAAGCTTTTGTACAAATATTCTAACACTTTACTCAGTTCATTCAAACAAGGGTGTTCTCTTTCCTCCAGAGCAAAGACTGGTTTTGTTCATTTGTTGTTTTGGCTTTCTGTTAGTTTATTTGTTTTGGCTTTCTGCTTGTTTATTTGTTGTTTGGAGGTTTTTGTTTGTCTGTTTTGGTGAGAAAGAAGCACTGATGTGATGGTAGATACACAAGAGGAAATTTCGCCCACATCCTGGTAGTTTCCAATATCTCTTCAGATACTGAAGCCAATGTCCATTCTAGGGATGGAGACATAAAAGTAGATGGGCTTCCAACTATCCACCTTCAGGAAATGTCTGTCAGCCATGGCCCGTATCTCAGGAATCACCATACATGACAAGGAGTGAATGCTTTCATGGATCTGAGGGTTGTCTTCTGAAAAATAGTCATAACTTATATATGCAATTTAAAAAATTCTCATTAGAGCAAGCAGTTTAGAAAATTTCCCTTGATATTTAAAGTAATAGTTATACAGATAGATAAAGTAATAGATAAAGAGATGGAAAATCACATTAAGGGTATAATGCTTTGCATTCTAAGATTATAGTCATCATTACATACACAAAGACACAATTTGAACAAACCCAACTACTTTGGGAAAAATTAAAAATAATAAACACTAGAATACTGTGGTAAGATTAGTTATCAATGGAGGTCAGACTCTAAGGACAGATGATATTACAAAGGAAAAAGTTATACAGTTAAGTTCTAAACTGTCCAAAGTGATTTATTTATTTTTTCTAAGATTGAAGATTGGTGGCGAGATTGAAGTCAATCAAGAGTTTAGACAGTGGCAAGGGTTGCTCACTGAAGGGTGATGACCGATGCTGTGTAAAGATGCATACAATTGGGGATTGTTGCAACAATCTGGAGTGGGTGACCCTCCTGTCCTCTTTCTAGGTTTGGAGATATCATGGGATGGAGACAGTTTTGTGGAGGTCATGGCTGCCCCTCATCTCAAGGGCAAGCTCTGTGGTCTTTGTGGCAACTACAATGGTCATAAACGTGATGACTTGATTGGTGGAGATGGAAACTTCAAGTTTGATGTGGATGACTTCGCTGAATCGTGGAGGGTGGAATCCAACGAATTCTGCAACAGACCACAGAGAAAACCAGTACCTGAGCTCTGTCAAGGCACGGTGAAGGTGAAGCTTCGAGCCCATCGAGAATGTCAGAAACTCAAGTCCTGGGAGTTCCAGACCTGCCACTCAACAGTGGACTATACCACTTTCTACCGGTAAGTACAATGAGCTGACTCATAGGTTTGGATTATAGATTGAGAGTATGCTTGACCTTGGAACCAAGTCTATCGTATCTTTTTGTATGCCAAGTAAGGCCTTCAACTGTAGGGTAATCACCTCCACTTCTTTCTGCTCAGTAACTCATCTTGTCTAAAATTGGTAAATTTTATGAAGCATTCCAGGCTTGTCTCCTCTAGACAACACTGTTTGTGTCTTACAGATGTTATGGGAAGCTGTTTCTAAGGTGTAGGTACTTTGTGGTAGTTAGCCTGAAAGCAAGCCTGTTGAGTACAGGCATGAACCGAATCTCAGAACGGTCTCGCCTCTGTTTTGTGGTTAAGGGAGCTTGGTTAGCCCAGGTCTGAGAAACAATTAACATGTACTTTGTGGTCTAGTCCAGATACAGTCTGCGCATGGGAAAATAAGGAGCTAGATGATGATCAGCTATGACAATGCATGTCCAGCGTCAGAGGACAGTAGAAGACGGGTTTGAGTTTGGAGGAGGGAAGGGATTGCATCAAGATTGAGACTTCTGTCCTTTCTACCCTGTGACCTCCAATTAACACTCAGCAGCTCCCTGCACAGGGGCTTGCTTTTGACATCCTTGCAACAGGACTGCTCTTGGAGTTGATGAGTTTGGCCTGCTGCACTCCTGGTTAATACACAATTCCAGGAGTTCAAGAGTCATGCCTGCCTATAATGTTAGCTACCATGGGCGTGTGAGGAAACATGAGAGGAATGAGACTCAGAAGGCTGTGTTTAAGTGATTTGCCTGTGGCTCTTAAAACTAGGAAACTCCTGTGGTCTGCAACCGCAGAGAGGTTATTTTTACTCTTTAATTGCCACCACTTTATTTCCCCTAGCTCTCATTAAATGTGATCTTTTTATTTTAATTTGATCTTTGGACATAAAAGATAAATTTCTATAAAGACAGCCCAAAGTAGGATGGAAAAAAGACTGTCCCTGTCATCACAGATCCCCAAGCATGGCTGTATCTGCCAAGCCATTTGGCTCTAGTCATACGCTCGGCTCCTTCAGCCATTTTCCTGTTATAATTTGAATCCTCTGGGTTCTCTTATTTTTCCCTTCTGTTCTGCCCCTGAGATTGGCTCCACCCCTTTTCCTAAGGAGTCCTAGTAGGCGATCATGGATGAGTTAACCACCTGGATGGCCCATATTTTATTTGCATTTGTAAAGCCTGGGGGGGGGGGAACTTGGGAGAACAAAGCAATTAAGAGTATTAGCATTGTGCACTCCTTGCTTTCAATCACCAGGCTGTTCAGCCTCCCTGTACAAGTCTTGGTTCATCTATCTGTGAATTCAAGACAACAGGAACTACTCTTCCTATTTAATGAGGTTTTTGAACCAAAGAGCTAGAGGTGCTGGAGCTGTTGGCTGGCACCATTTCTCTATCAATTAGAAGACGAACATGCGAAGGGCCTCCTTTGGAAGCTCTCCCACTCTAGCTGAAGGCTCAAATTGGATTCTTCTCTCTGCTGCAAATAGGATGGCGAGGCTATACCTCTCCCAGACCTCATCTGCCTATCTTTTCAAAAGATTTCACTGAAAACAATAACTAGAGAGCAGAGCTGTAGAGATTGATCTTTTCTACCAAATTCCCACGTCTTTTGCCTCTGGTGAATTAATAAGTTTTAAGCTCCTCTGAATTCAGCAGGAGAATAGCATGGCTTAGGCAGATATCCCAAGAAACCAACTGAATGCACAAAACCGGAAAGAATTGACTTGTTCAGTGGCCAGGTCGTTGCCCTCTTCTGTCCTTTAAAAGGTCTATAGCAGCTACAGCAACATGGCAGAGGGTGTTTGTATCAAAGGCTAGATCTGGCCAGCCTGGGCAAGTACAGGCATGCTCGTGAGTTCTTTGTGCAGGCAGACTAAAGGGATGTAGTAGGGAATTTGGCTTGTGTTCTGCCTGTTGTTGGCATGGTCTGATGCCTTGGGTCTTCTTCTCTTCCTTAGAAATGACAGGAGGAGAGATCTAGATAACTCTGCCAGCCATATAACCTATTGATTTCTGAAATCAACCTGATTATGAGGTCAGAATTACGGCCTTCATTCAGAGTTCTTGTAGGACAAATAATTCTTGCCTTGATATAGGAAAGCAGCACTAGCCTAAATAGCATTGGAAGTTTTTTGTTTATTTTTTCTCATCCTTTAAAGACATATCTGTCTTTTACCGATGAGGGAAAAAGTTTTTTTTTTCTCTCTCTCTTTCATATACACACACATGCACACATACATACACAGAATGAGAGGGGGGGTGGGAGGGAGAGAGGGAAAGAGAGGGGGGAGGGAGAGAGGGAGAGTGAGGGGGGGGAGGGAGAGAGAGAGAGAGAGGGAGAGAGGGGAGAGGGAGGCAGAGGGAGAAAACTATGTGTTAGTGACAGAGTGAAGTGTATTTTTTTTTACAGTGTTTTCTCTTCTGGGTGTTTTTAAGCTCATGAAACTTTTCACAAAGCAAATTCTACATATGATAATTTTTTTCTATGAAGTCAAAATATTTGATTTCTCTAAATTACTTATGTTTGAAAAGTCTGGGATTTGTAGCTCTTTCATTTTGGCTTATTACCTAATTCAGTATCTCTGCTAATAAACTGTTGTCTAAACATTTGAAAATTACCACTTTATAGAGGAATGAAAGATAAATGTATACTAGTCAGTGCTTAATTTTTTTCCTTTGGGGAACATTTAAGATTTTGCTATTTTTTTAATTCACACTTCAATTTGATCCTTGGGGTAAATTGATACCAAATTTTGAGATATGCTCAAATCCTTTGTAATCACAATAAACCTTTTAAAATAGAAAATTGAATATCTCTGGACACAAAACAATTATGTAGATTATGTAAAATGCTGAGTGTTTTGACATGGTGTCTTAAGACTCAAGTTTCCTACTTATGTTGTCCTTAAATAGCCACATGTAGTAATATTTTGCTTTTTTTTTTTTTTTTTTTTTTTTTTTTTACTGGTGTGTTTTGAAACATCCTTGGTAGCTGGAGGGGTTGTAGAGCACAGAGAAGTGATTGACAACTGATCTGCATTATATGTGGATTCACACAGAGTTCTCTCTGAGGAAAGTGTGAGGCAGTTCATACCTTGTCCCTTCTCACAACTTCCTCATCCTTTATTGCTTCTCCTTGTGCCCCAGATGCCAACTGAGAAGCCCAAGAGCAGTAGGCACCCGTGTCTCCCACAGTGGCTTCTCCTGATGCTTAGCAGCCAGTGTCAACTCCTCACCCTACCACAATGGAGTTTCCCAGCCCAATTACCCCGGGAAGCAGAGGTCTGGGTGCAGTTTGGCACACAGCATGGACAAGTTTCAGAAAAGACGACACCCCGTAGTGCTGCGTGCTGGATTCTGAAGCAAGAGCATGGTTACATTCCAATGTAGGAAAGCCAAGATGTGAAAGTGAAGTACTGGGGAGTCCAGATATTTAGAGGCCACAGTGTCCCTGTACATCCTTACTAGGGCATAGTTCCAGTACACAAGCCTTTAAAAATTATTTAAAATTTAAAAAATTCATATATTTTAAATCCTCCCCCAAACTCTTCCCAGATCCTGCTTACCTCCGTCCAATGTTACGCTTTTTCTCTCAAACAAAAATGAAAACCAACAATATATTTTCAGAAGGCCAACATAAAAACGACACCTCCACCCCAACAAAAACAATGGCATTTTCTTGGATTGGTCAAGTACGCCTGGGCATTGGGCCTTCCCTGTCATGTGGTTGATATATCAAATGACACTGGTTTGGGGAGGATGGATTTTCCCTTCTCAGCAGGTATCACTTGTAAATAGCATCTTGGTTAGAGCCAGGACTCTATATCTACTTCTTCCCCCTTTCAGTACTAGGATTTTGTCTGGCTTGTACTTGAACAGATCTTGTGTATGGTGCCATAATCTCTGGTTCATGTGCGTGTCAGTCCTGCTGTATCTAGGAGACTCTGCTTCCTTGGAATCATCTACCACCTTTGGCTTTTACAATCTTTTTACGTCCTTTTCTGTACAGGCCCCTAAGCTTTAGGGGGAGAGGTTTGAGGAAGGCCTCCCATTTAATACTAGATTCTCTATAAAGTCTCTTACTCTTTCCACATTGCTCTGTTTTGGTCTCTGTTAATTTCCTACTGCTACAAGAAGAAACTTCTCTGATTAGAGCTAAGTGAGGCACTGACCATTGGCACAGAATGTCCTAGTTGCTTTACTGTTCTATCACTGTGAGAGTGAAATCGTGGCCAAGTCAAATCTTACAACACAAAGAATTTAGTTGGGTGCTTTCTTATAGTTCCAGAGGGTTAATTCATTATGATCACGGTGGAGACCATGCTGGCATAGAGACAGGAACGATGCTGGCATAGTAGCTGAGAGTTACATCATCTTATACTCAGACAGCAGGCAGAAAGAGAGACACTGGACCTTGTCTTGGCTTTTTAAACCTCCAAGTCCACCCCAATGACAGACTTCCAGTCATCTCAAACATGAGGCAAATATATGTGCCTCATGAGCTATTCTCATTCAAACCACCACATAGCAGTGTGCCACTAGGAGCTATCTTGTGGCTATGTTCTTTTAGCAAAAGAATGATATTAGGTTTTCCCCTAGTCCTATGGCCTTTCTAGTCTCAGGCTCTTTTGCAGTTTAGTATGGAGTGGACTTCAATCCAAGTTTTAAAAGGCCAATTATTCCCATAACATCTGTGCCCCTATCAGAACGGTATCATAGGCAGGTTGCTGTTGTAGGTCATAGGGTTTATAGCTGGATAATATTGATGATTACTTTTCTCCTCTGGTAGTGTACAGAATATCTCCCAGAACCATATGTGCTCTAAGTTGGGGTGAAGTTACTAGTTGGGCACCATCTGGACTTCTCCACTTTCAATGCCATAAGTAAGTATTGTCCTCAGTAATAGGGACAATAGGCCCTTTACCATTAAGACATGAAGAACAACCAATAGCCCTGACAACCGCCTGTGATGTTTGAGTGGTTCCACGGAACACCATTGACCAATGACTCAAGAAGATGTAAACCATTCCTGTTCCTGGATGTTTCTATTCCTGCACACACATCATGACCAAGGAGAAAGATGGGGAGGAAAGGGTTTATTTGGCTTACACTTTCCACATTGCTGTTCATCACCAAAGGAAGTCAGGACTGGAACTCAAGCAGGTTAGGGAGCAGGAGCTGATGCAGAAGCCATGGAGGGATGTTCTTTACTGGCTTGCCTCCACTGGCTTGCTCAGTCTGCTCTCTTATAGAACCCAAGACTATCAGCCCAGAGTTGGCACCATCCACAAGGGGACCTCCCCCCCTTGATCACTAATTGAGAAAATGCCTTACAGCTGGATCTCCTGGAGGCATTTCCCCAACTGAAGCTCCTTTCTCTGTGATAACTCCAGCTGTGTCAAGTTGACACAAAACTAGCCAGTAACAATGGTTTAAGATGTCTAGTTGTGGCATTATTTTCCCCCATTGAATGGTGATTTCGTTTACATTGCTTTTATGCTTATATGTAATTTAGGAAGCATCTACAGTAGTAGGTTTACACATAGTTTCTCAAAAGGCATTACATGTTTATTAACCCCACCTGTATTCCCTACTTCACCCTGCTCCTCCCCCACCCCCAATTTAATTCTCTGATTCTAGTTTCCCCTTTATCTTTTCATAACACTATATTCTATTTCCTGTTGGGAGATACTCTTGTTCCCTCTGGTCCTTTACAATGTACTTAACCTCTGTGAGTATTTTGATTGTAACACAAATATCAAAAGCTGAAATCTAGCATCCACTTCTAAGAGAATATATAGCATATTTGTTTTGAGGGTCTAGGTTATCTCAATCAAGGTGACTATTTCTAGCTCCATCCATTTATCTGTGAATTTTGTTTTTCTTAACAACTGAATAATATTTCACTGTGTAATGTACCACATTTTCATTATTTGCTCATCTCATCGCTTGATGGTCACGGGGGCTGTTTCTAATTTCTGGCTACTATGAATGAAACAGCAACAAATGTGGATAAGCAAGTGTCTCAGAGGCAGCACATAGAGTCCATCGCCCCCAGAGAGTTCACTGGCTATATGCCCAGGAGTGGCATCGCTGGATAAGGAAGTAGACTAAGCTCCAGCTTTCTGAGGAACCAGTAACTGATTTCCATAGTGCCTGTGCCAGTTTGCAGTCTTGACAACAATAAATGAGTGTCCCCTTTTCCTTGCATCGTCTCCAGTATGTACTGTCATTTGTTTTATTGATCTTGACCAATCTAATTGGGGTAAGATGAACTCTCTAAGTAGTTTTAATTTGCATTTTCCTGGTGGCTACAGATCTGAAAAATGTCTTTAAGTGTTTCTCAGGCATTTGGATTTCATCATTTGGGACATCTTTTGAGACTCTCTGTTTAGTTCTGTGCCCTGTTTTAAATTGTGTTATTTGTTTTCTTCATGTTCAGTTTCCCTTTAGTGCGTTGTATACTCTAGATACGAACTCTCTATTAGACGTACAATTGGTAAACATTTTCCCCATCCTGTAGACTCATTCTTTACTGGAATGGTGGTGTTCTTTACCATGCAAAAATTTTCATGAGGTTCCATTTATTAATTGTTGATCTTAATGCCTATGCCTGTTCAGAAAGTCCTTCTCTATATCAGTTAGTTAAAGCCTGTTCCCTGCTGATCAGTTTCAGGATATCTGGTGTTAAGTTCAGGTTCTTGATCCATTTGGAGTTGAGTTTTGTGCAGCATGATAGACATGGTTCTATTTTCATTCTTCTAAAAACAGCCCTACAATCTGAGCAGCACTATTTATTCAAGATGCTAACTTGTTGAAACTCAGGCATGTGTAGGTATGTGAACTTAATGTGTAAATCTTCAATTTGATTCCATTGACCAATGTTTTTATGCCAATATCTTGCTGTTTTCATTACTATAGCTCTGTAATACATCTTAAAATCTGGGATGGTGATATTTTCATTGATTCTTTTATTATTCAGGGTTCTCTTAACTATTTGTGTGTGTGTGTGTGCACATGCATGCACATGTGTTGCCCATATGAAGTTGAACGTCGTAATATATGTGAAATTCTGCTGGACTTTGATAAAGTCTGCATTAAATCTGTTTTTGGTATGATGGCCATTTGAACAATATTCTTATTGATCTTTGGGTGACTTTTTATCTTCTGGTATCATTTTCAATTTTTCCTATGATATCTTAAAGTCTTTATTATTTATTTAATGTATTTATTAAGTCTTTTACTCCCTTGGTTAGGACTTATTTTTGGATGCTACTCAGAAAGGTGCTGACTCTCTGATGTCTTTCTGAGACTGTCATTTCTATATAAAAAGGCTACTGATTTTTGTCTATTAATTTTATATCTTGTTAGTTAGATAAAAGTTTTGGCAAGCTGTATATGATTTTTGGAGTCTTTTCTGTATAAAATCATACCATCAGTAAGTAAAGACACTTGAACTTCTTTTCAATTTGTGTCCACTTGATGGCCTTTGGTTGTCTTATCGCTCTAGCTAAGACTTTAAGTACTATATTGAATAGGTAAGAAGAAAGTAAAGAACCTTGTTGTGTTCCTGATTTTAGTGTAAAAGCTTTGAGTTTCTCTCTGTTTAGGCTCATGTTGACTGTGGCTTGGTTTTAGTTTTTGTTTTTTGCTATTAATTGCTTTTCTATGTGAAGTATGTCTTTTGTTTCTCATGTTTTCTAAGACTTGTATTATAAAGTTACAATAAATTTTGTCAAAGGCCTTTTCTGCACCAAATGAGATGATCATGTGGTTTCTGACTTTTGGTCCATTTATTTAATAGATTGAATTTATTAATTTATACATGTTGAACCATCCTATGTCTCTGGATGAAGCCTACTTAATCATGGTGATTAATCTTTCTGATGTGTTCTTCAATTCACTTTGGAAATATTTTATTCACAGTTTTTGCATCTATGTTCAAAAAGGAAATTGTAATTTTCTTTATTGGGTTATTGTGTGGTTTAAATATCATCATAATTGTGTATTCATAAAAAGATTTAGGCAATATCCCTTAAGTTCCTATATTGTAGACTTATTTGAGGAGTAGTGGCATTAACTCCTCTGAAAATCTGGTGCAATTCTACACTGAATCCTTCTGGTTCTAGGCTATATTGGGTTGGGAGACTTTCAGTTATTGCTTCTACTTCACTGGGGGATTATAGGTCTACTTAAATTGATACATTTATCTTAACTTAATTTTGGTAGGTTGTATTATCAAGAAACTCATCCATTTCTTTTAGATTCTCCAGTTTGGTGGAATGGAGATTTTGAAAATATGTCTTCATGATTCTCTTAATTCCCTCAGTGTTTGCTGTAATGTCTCACTTTTAATCACTATTATTAATTTGGATCTTTTATCTCCATCTTTTGGTTTATTCAGTTAGAGTTTGTCAATCTTGATTTTCTTAAGAACCAGCTCTTCATTTCATTGATTCTATGTGTGGTTGCTTTTGTTTCTATTTCATTGACTTCAGCCCTGGCTTTGATTCTTTGTTCCCATCTACTGCCTTTGGGAATTATTTCCTCTTGTTTTTCTAGAGCTATCAGGTGCGTCATTAAGTTACCAATATGAGATTTATCTGGATTTGAAATGTAGGCACTTATTGCTGTGACATTGCATTTTAGAAGCACCTTCACTGTGTTGTATAGATTTTGATATGCTGTGTTTTGTTTGTTTTGTTCGGTTTTGTTTTGTTTTTCAATTCTAAAAACATTTTAACCTCCCTCTTGAGTTCTTTCTTGACACGGTTTTCATTTGGTAGTGAATTGTTCAGTGTGCATGCATTTTCATACTTTTTGCTTTTTTTTTTTTTTTTTTAATGTCCAGCTTTTATCCATGATGGTCAGATAGGATTTTGACAGGTTTTGTTTGAAGTCTATCTTGTCAGGTACTAAAATAGCTACTTCTGCTCCCATCTTGATTCCTTTTGTTTGGAATACCCCTTTCCATCCTTTTGACTTTGGGGTGGTGTCTAACCTTGATGTGAGGTGTGTTTTTTTGCATGCAGCAGAAAAATGGATCCCATTTTCTAATTCACCGTGTTAGTCTTTGTCTCTGTATTGGGGGAAATGAAACCACCAATATTTAGAATTATTAAATGCTTATTGACTCCTGTTAGTTTTGGTTGTTGTTGTTTAGACTCATCTGTCCCCTTTGATTCTGTTCTAGAACTTATTGATCCTTGTGTGTTCTTCAGCATAGTTAACTTTCATTTCAGATTGAAGCTTTCCTAGTACCTTCTATAGAGATGGACTAGTGGACAGAAATTTATTAAATTTTTAGATCATGTAATATTTTTCTTTTTTTATCTATGGTGATTGAAATTTTTGCTGGGTAGAGTAGTCTGGGCTGGTATGTATGTTCTCTCAGAACTTGAGGAATATCCATACAAGCCCTTCAGGCTACCAGAGTCTCCATCATGAAGGCAGAAGTTATTCTAGTAGGTCGGCCTTTATAAGTGACTTGGTCTTTATCCCTTGCAGCTTTGAATAGTCTCTTTCTTCTGGACTTTTCGTGTTTTGATTATCATGTGTCATGAACAATTTCTTTTCAGGTTCTATCTGTCTCTGTCCAGTGTTCAGTCTATTTCTTGCACCCTGACAGGCATCTCTTTCTTTATATTTAGAGAAACTTTCTTTTATGATTGTGTTAAAGATATCTTCTGTACCTTTCCACCTGCACTTCTCCTTCCTCTAGACCAATTATTTGTAGGTTTGGTCTTTTCATGGTGCCCCAGATTTTTCTCAAAGTTTTTTCTTTTCTTTTTTCTTTTTTAGATTTGACATTTCCTTTTACTGACCTAGTCCAGTTCTTCTATCTTGTCTTCAAGACCTGACATTCACTTTTACATGTCTTTTAATCTATCAGTGATACTTACCTCGGAGATTTTTGATTGATATTTTGAGTTTTTCACTTCCAGTTTTGTGGTTCTTGGGTGATTTTATTTTTTATTTTTTGTTAAATTCTGCTTTTATGTCTAGAGTTGTTTTCATTATTTTATCCATTCATTTGTGTTTTTACAGACATTAAGGGGTTTATTTATATCTTCTTTATGGTTTCTGGCTATTTTGAAGTCCTTATTTTGCGATTCAGTTAAATAGTTTTTTTTCAGGACTTATTGCAGTAGGATGCTGGAGGAGGTATATAATTTTGGCTGTTTAGACTTGTACTTTTGTTCTGGGATCTAAGCATTTGGAGTTACAATATTTAGAATACTTCCTAATGTAGACATCTAATCTTGTCTTTGCTGAGTGGGTATTCTATTCTTTGAGTCCCAACCTAGAGTAGCCACTCTGGTCCCCTCACAGAGAATGTTTGTCAGAACTAGCAGGTGTCAAAAAGGAATAGAGATGATGTAAAAAGAGTGCTAGGAAAGAACCAGAGGACCCTTGATTCACACCAATAGGCAAAGTCCTTAGGACAACAGTTCTCAATCAGTGGGTTACAGGTAGCCTACGACCATTGGAAAACACAGATATCTACCTTATAAAGCAACAACAGCAAAAGTAAAGTTATGAAATAGCGACAAAAATAATTTTATGGCTGGGGGTCACCACAACATAAGGAACTGTTTTAAATGGTGGCAGCACCAGCAAGGTTGAGAAGCACTGCCTGAAGGGATGGAGGTGGGCTAGGAGAAGCTTTATTTGCACCTTGATGTTGGGGAACCACCTGGGCTAGGAGATGTTTTCCTTCCTCCATACAGTCCTTGTTTACAGACCTTGAGGAGTTGAGTAACATCAGAAGATCTATCGGTGTGTGCCTTCCCAGTGAGGTGATGGAAGATAGAAGGTACAAGACAGGACAGGAGAATATGGACTATGGAAAGGGCATCACAAGAATGGCAGTGGGGTCATGGGCTGCCAGTGGCTTCCTTTCAGCTGTAATCACAAACCTCCTATAAGGTCCACACTGTTTTTCACAACTAATGAAACTAACTATTGATTATGAAGCAAAAGGAGATATATGTGCAAGGAACACTAACTTCATATTTACATTCAAAAATCATATTAAACTACTTGCTATGTTCTATAAAATCAAGTCAATTTCTCTTATGTTGAAGAAGAACACGCCCGGAACATTTTTGGTATTCTTACAATGTTGAGTACTGCCACTGGATTTAGAGTTCTGAGGTAAAGATCATGCACATTGTAAACTGTGGCTCTATATTTCTTGCTTTTCTTTACCAAGCTCAGCTTTTCAAATGAACTAGTCACACTGATTCTGGGATTAAGGTACCCTGTCACCAGGTGGCACTAGACACCTGAGTTGTTCGAACTACCTATTTTAGCCTTAGAAAACCAGCTTAAAAGTTCAAAATGCTTTCTCTGATATTAGGGTTTTCACAAATATTCATGCCCATCTTCAGCCCTAGTCCCACCCCCTAGCCTAGACTGCCAAGTACAGATCACAAACCCAGAAGCTGATCTCTGTCTATTCTCCTGCCTCCTGGATATGCCCTCATTTGTTTTTGTTTGCTTATTTGTTTGTTTGTTGCATTGATTTAAGCTGAAGGTACAGCTCAGGTGTCAGCCAGAGGCACTGCTAAGGCTCTTTCTCAGGCTCAGAGTTCCTGGTGGTGTTTGTCATTTAACACTTAGTGTGCTGCAGTACTAGTGTCTTTCTCAGTCCTGGATTTTAGGTTCACTAAGAATCTTTTCTATACTTTTATTTTTCACCCAGGACCTGGCCTAGAATGGCTGTTCTCTTAGCATGCCTTCCGTCTGCATCCTGATCCTTTCTGATGGGACTTCTCTTTCACTTCATTCTTGGTCTTCAGGCTCATTTATCTCATGTTTTGAGGGACTATGGTTCTCTGAGTGAGCACAGCCCCTGCCTCTGTTCTGGTCAGCTTTCCGTTTCAATGACAAAAACCAGGACCCAAAACAAGTGGGGGGAGGAGGCTCTTACATTTCCAGGTAATAGTCCATCACTAAGGGGAGCCAAGGCCATAAGTAAAGGCAGAAACCATTGAGGAACACTGTTCTCTGCTCACTCTCAGGCTTGTGCTCAGTTATCCTTTGTATCCCAAGAAGACCTACACGCCCAAGGGATGGCTATGCCTACATTTGGGCTGATCTACCCACATCAATCATTAATCAAGACCTGGCCATAAGCCAATAGGTTTGAAGCAATTCTTCATTGAGGTTCTTCATTCCATTTTAGGTGTCTCTGAGTTGTGTCAGGTTGACAATAAAAACTAACTGGCAGAGCCTCTGAGCCCATCTGGTGCTCCCAGAATTGTGAGTGCTTCTTACTGTGTGGGTCTTCCAGTATAATGGCCAGTTGCATGCACATGGTGCCTTGTCTGAGGGTTACTGTTGCTCTGGTTTAACATCATGATCAAAAGCTAGTTGAAGAGCAAAGGATTTATTTGGTTTACACTTCTGCATTGGAATCCATTATCAAAGGAAGTCAGGGCAGGAACTCAGACAAGGCAGGATCCTGCAGGCAGGAGCTGATGCAGAAGCCTTGGAAGGGGTTCTACTTTCTAGAGTGTTTCCATGGCTTTGCTCATTCTTCTTTATTACAGGATCCAGGAATGCTAGCTCAGGAACGGTACTATTCACAATGGGATGGGCCCTCCCCATCAATCACTCATTAAGAACATGCCTCATAGCTAAGTCTTATGGAGATATTGTCTAAATTAAGCTTTCCTTAATGGAGTTAGATAAATCTAGCTAGAGTCAAGATGACATAAAACTCCCCATCACAGTGAAACTGAATCTCAGTGGTACTTCTAGGTCACTCTTATGTCACTGTGACCTTCAGCTCCACCTCTCCTCCAGTTTGACATCATCGTTTGTATAATAATTTCACCCATGGATGTTTCTGTCCTGGCCTTTCTCAGTTGATTTTAGGACTTAAAATTAGCCCCTCATTTTAGTAGCACAACAATGTGCTCCTGGATGTACTAACTGGCCTTCTGCCTTGGTACCTCTCAGCCTTCTTCCCATGACATCACATTGCTTTAGCCTTGTTGTTGTCTTCAAGTCTTTTTCCAGTTTTACCTTGAGTCTTAGGGTGGTTTCTCTCCAGTCTTTCATTCATTCTCCACTTAAGCCATAGGAAGAATTTTCCCTGTTGGTTCCATCCAAAGTGACCCTGGAAGTCTAACATGGTGCCCCGTGTCTCTATTTTCTCTGGAGGGAGGAACCTTTACTCCAGGGGTTCACGTTCTCTATTTTAAATTCTGCCATTAAACTCTCTGGTGATCAAAGGCCTTGGCTAGGACTTGTCACTGTTACACAAGATATTCCAGAGGCTAGACTCTTTGGGCAAGGTTAATCCTTCATTACAGGACCTTCCTATCTCAAGGTTAAGTACCATTTCAATGTGATTTTATAATTTTAGCTCTGAGTTTATTTTAAGTATAAACATTCTAGAATCTTATCATGTTTCTCCTCAGAAAATTGCCTTTGAGATGCAATTAGAAGAGGCTTTTGAACACAGATTTGAACAAGTGTCATTGTGGCACGCAAAACACTAATTACTTCATAGCATCTCTCTTAGCTACTTAGGGTACAGCCTGATTACTTCTTGGCAGGCAGGCAGCGATGTGTTGTAACATCATTTATTTTCATTATTTACATTATTTACAGATGGAAAGCCCTGTGGATCTATAAGGAAAAGGCCTACATAATTAGTGACTTTCTCATTTCACTGTAGAGTTAATGGGGGCACCAAGAGGTGAGGGACTCCAACTTCCCATGGGACTGTCGAGTCTGGGATGACAGGGACACCTGGTATAGTTCCCTGTGGAAAGGTGGGGCCGAGGCTGCCAGATTCTACCCACATGCTCCACTTTTGCTATGTGCTTCAGAAGAACTTATGATTTAATTCACTTTCTTCTCACAGCTTTCAGATGAGTATCTACTATGGGCCATGGACTGTACTAGGCATGACTGCTGGAGACAGAACAAAGGACATGAAACCCTTCAAATAGAGCCTGGCTAAAAATGGAAAATAAGGTTATCCCTAGCTCCAGTAAGCACAATGGAAGTGCCAGGGTTATATGGCAGGTGAGAACGAAGGCAGTTGACTTTGAATTAAGCAAGTAAGACGATGATCACTAGGCACTGTTAGCACGTGGTGACCTGGTGAGGACATAGTCAAAGTCCTGGTGATGAAGAAGGCAAGCCCCCAAGGGAATTTGATGTTCGACAGTTGATGTTTGTCGAAAATAATGGGAAGGGGGAAAGGAGTGTGACAGAGCTGTCAAATATGTCTTATAACCAAACTGGCTGGTCTCCTTCTGAGCTCCTCTACCTGCTAGTAAATGCAGTGGGCTGATGAATTCCTGGAGTCTTAGGTAGATGCTCAGGTAGAAGCAGAGGCAGTGAGCAGGGCTCTCACATTGGCACATGACTTGTGGTGACAGTCACATATGGCACTCACTCTATGTTCAGCACTCACCCACGAGCCTGAGCGTGTGTCAAGCTAGTTTATCATTACTCTTTCACTCACTGAAATATAAAACTACTTGGTGAGATGCTTGCCTTCTGAATGACCTAGGTCTTCTGGTGTGCACACTTGAAGAAGTGTTTTCCTTTTATTATACACGGTCATTTCTAGACCATCTGGAAGAACTTCCTATCTTGCGCCGAAATTGATACTTGTCCTAAAATAAAATAAAACAAAAACAGACATTACTTTGGAATGGATTGGAATTTCTGCAATGTGTTCTTCATAAATTCCTTCAACTGATAGAATTGAGCTGATGTGAAGGTGCAGAAGGGATAACTAATTCTGTAAGATGGAATAGATAGATGTAACCATAAAGAATATTGGACCCATCCCTAACGGGCTGTACAGGCCTGGGGCCAAGCAGGGAGATTGTGCATCGTGATGTATTGTCTTGAGGGGGTATAACTCAGGGTGTGGGAAAAGAAAGGATTTTTGATAAATTTTAACCCTTTTGGTGACAATGTCTTTTGTTTTCTTCAATGGTAACATGAGTGTCATTGTACCTTTATGTAACTTGAGGTTAGTGCTGGAGGACCAACTTCGGTTAGACATGGTGCTCCTAATGACCTCTTGGTGGGGAAGAAGCTTGGGCTTGGTATCTCGAGTCTTCAAATCACTGTCTATCTTATTGCCTAAGATTTCTCTTGCCTTAAGTCTGCTCCTCACTAGGTGGAGAATGTAATGTTGTTGGACATTGTGTGTAATCGGCCATCACTGGGAAGAGAGGCCCCTTGGTCTTGCAAACTTTATATGACCCAGCACAAGGGAAGGCCTGGGCCAAGTAGTGGGAGTGGGTGGGTAGGGGAGCAGGGGCGGGGGTGGGGTATAGGGAACTTTCGGAATAGCATTTGAAATGTAAATAAAGAAAATAATAATAATAAAAAAATTATTTGGGGGAAAAAAAAAGTTCTCAAAGGAAATCCATGGTTCTCCTTGTGAGAAAAGGCCTGTATCTTTAAACCACAGACAACACTTTTCTCTATTTTTCCAGTGTTTATCAGACAACTCAGGGCCAGGTCTGTGACCCATTTCTATTGACGGTACACAACTTTAGGGCATGGCTTTTATTTTAAAAATTAATCTCAAACCTGGTTTCACTTTTATCTTTCCTGTTTTCCCCCACTCACTAAATTACATTTTATTTCACTGTGCGTGTCACTCTGTAAGCTGACTTAAATCCTCTCTGGAACAAGTTAGGCAATAAGTGACAGTGGCTATGGCTAAGGGCTCTAGCCCCTCTGAATCTGCATAGTTTTCATTGTGAAGAAGAGATGCTATCTCGACCCAGTTGGTTCTCATGAAGCTACATGAGGTTTCTCTTGTAAATCCCAGACAGAATGACTGAGGAGGTCACTTGCACTGGTCACGGTGCCAGCGAGGCCTTGCTTTTGTGAAGACAGATCTGTGCCTGTGGTTTCAGCCTGCCCTTCAGATAAGTTGAGATTGCCAGCGGGATGCCAACCCTCTTCAGGGTCACCTGCACCTGGGGATGGGTGTTCTTACGGTATGCATGCATAGGTTGGCTTCCAGTGGGCCACATACAGACTGGGTGGAACTTGCATGGACTTTGAGTCCAGCATTGTGACTCAATGAAACCACATGAACAGGCACAGCCTCTTATGAAATCAACTGGCATTCTGGCAGCACCGTGAGCTTCTCAAAGAAGGCAGGCTGGCCTCCTGCTGCTCTGGGAGCATGTCAAGGCTCAGGGCACAGTTTGGGGATTGGCTGTAGGTGACAGGACTCTAGTTCCCCATCGAGTTGACCAAAGTTAAATCCACAGGGTCTGTACAAAAGTGAAAGCGTGTGGGCGGTTCCAGCACTTTGTCCTTGGGTCAAATGAAATTCTAAGTCAGAAGAGGACCAGGGATGCGTATCCTGCCAGGTGAACACAGGTGGACTTTGGTGTAACTGGGAACCAGCCATTCGTGAGTGCAACATTTTTAAACGCTTTGTTTAAAGACCTGGTGGTCAGCAGTTTTACTGAGAAAGTGCGGAGAAAGTTAGGTTATTGTAACCAAAAAAAAAAAGTATTTTCTGGGTAAGTGATTAATTATTCATGCCTAATCATTAGTTAATAACGAGGTAAAGTAGTTATATATTTATTCCTTTCTTAAAAAGTCAAAAGGGCATACATTATTTTGTAGTCAAGATTGAGTGATTAAATAATTAAAAAAGGAATTGTTGGAGGTACTGGGCATGGGCCCCTTGATGAAGTAAACCAGTCAGGTGCTCAGGCTCACACCAGGCCATGCTGGCTAGAAGGGGCGTAAGGCAGTAACGAGGAGTGTTCATAGGCAGGGTGAATGCGGTTTCAGACAGGGGCTGTGTTGGATGGTGCTAGGATCTATAGCCATGGAACAATGACTTCCTGGAGGAGGGAGCTGACTTCTGTAGTTAAAATCAAGAGCATATGCTGGGTTAGTGAGCAAAAAGAAGCGTGTGGTTGGGGAAAATGCCAAGGGAAATATTCCATCTATTGCAGATGGTCAAAGTCAGGAAGCGGAGGAAAGCCTGGTGGGAACTACAGTGGAAGATGGGTAACGTACCATCAGCTTCCAGGTTGTGTAAGTCAGAAAGCAAGGATAGAGAAAGAGCCCTTAGCTCCATACCCCAGCACCCATCAGGCATGATGAGGAACTCTGATGTCTGTCATTAGCTAGGAGCAGGTTGTACGAGATCGTTGATAGACTATTTACTTACCAAATAGTTGTTTTAAGTACTGGTGACATATTCTGTGTGTTAGGTCAGCAGTTCAAACATTAGATGAATGAAGACCACTCAGGGCCGAGTGGCTGCAGATAAAGGTTAGAAGGAAAATTATTTCCTGTGAGTTCCTGGTATAGGAGCAATGGGGACAGTTTATCTAGCCTCACATGGGAAGTCTGGGGCCTTAATTCCCAGAAAGTTTAATTTTGCCAAGATTTTTAGTTTTATTTTGTTTTGGATTTGTTTGTTTGTTGGACTGAAGAAGGCTAGATTTCCTTTGTTCCTCTGTGATGAAATTCCTGAGTAGAAGGCTAGGAGCTGAACTTTGCCACTTAAAGTGGCAGTTACTTGGTATAACGTTTAAAGTCAAGGTACCCAAGTAAACCCTTTAATGTTATCTTCTGTTAGCCAGTTAGTTAATTAATTAATTAAGCAAAGTGGTTACTGATTCCAACATCACAAAGTCATTACCAACAAAAGAGTTATACTTGCTGAGCTGAGTAACAGTGATACCAGAATCAGAACCCAGAGCCAAAGTTCTGTTTATTAAATGACTTTCCACAGTGAGGCCAGCGCAAGGATCACATTGTAACTGCCCAGGACCTGTAAAAGATGAGAAGCGCTAGATACAAATGGGCTTTGTATCTGGGGCCCAGCTGTCCTGTTAGATACAGGAAGCCCCTGCCTGTGCACCTAGAGAAGCCTCCAGGATGTGCCTATAACGGCCCACTTCCTCCGTATAGGTGTCAACCTTTTAGAGTCTGGTCAATGAGTTCAGACAGTGGAGAAATAAATGCTTTGCAAGGAGCTGGGAAATCTGGTGTCGATAGTGGAATTTTTCCTTTTAACATGAAAGGGCTGCTTTGCAGGACTTTGACCTACCTCGCTTTGGAGTTTGAAGTGAGGGGGAGGATCCAGTCCCCCGCTCTTCATCCCCAGCAAATGGCCATGTGTACAGGAAGGGTAGCATGTGCTCCAAAGGCTCAGAGCACATGGGCAAGAAGACCTAGCAGAAACCCTGACTGCTTTCCCATATGAAGAGGAAACCAGGGTATTAGATGCTTCATTTTTGTCTGTGTGATCAAAGGCAGGGAGAAAAGACATTGCACAGATACTGACCCAAAGTTCTGTGGCAACAGGGAGGATTGACTGACCTGAATGGCAAACACGGGCGGAGGAAAGCTTGGTTTTGTGTTTACTTCAGGAATTGGGGTGTGGGATCTGTACCAGGGGTTGAGTAACCATGGAATACTAGATAATGGGTTCCTGCCTTCTGAACTAGAGATAAGGAAAATTGTTTGGGGGATGAATAGCCTTTGTCTAGAACTTGGGAAGCATAGAATGGTTTACACTGTTAATAACACTGACACTGTAATGAAGAAAATGCTTTTTGGGTTCTTTGTGTCAGGCAGGGGGCAAAGGCGTTACCTGAATAATGTTTCACTTTGTTTGATTAAGGAAACAGAACCCAAAGAAGCTAACAATATTGCCAAGGTTACCAGGCAAGAACCTGGCCAATCCAGGTTATGGGCCACATCTAACTGACCCAAAGCCTGTGCCCTTGACCATAGTCATGGCTCCTCCTGAAGACCTGCCTCCGACCTCACACTTTCACTATTTCCTAAATTTACTTAAAACACCTGGGCTTTGCCAATCCTTGAAATATTATAATTCATTTTTATTTTTAAGGATTTTTTTCCCCTGTGCTAGAGATTGAACCCAGGGCATGGCCCATGCTAGGCAAGTGTTCTACCATTGAGGCATATTCCTGGCCAAGGGAACAAAAATGAAAAAGTATTTTATTTCAACCAAATTTTATTCAACAATGGAAGAATTATGCCATGGTTTGTCTTGGCCAGATGTTCAATAATTCCAGCCTTTTAAAAAAGAAATATGCGATGCATGTTTCAAAATGGTGGCCTTTCTTTGATTAAAAAGGTTGCTTGGTTTCACACTGTTAATTCTAGAGCTATGTCCAATATCCAGACTCTCAGTGGAGGCTTGCTTCGTGGTCCTTTGTGCCTTCAGCCCATTTCCTGTCTTATTTTCCTTCATATCCTTTTTGCTTTTAGGAACTATTTAGGCTTTTTCTCATTTTTCTCTGCTTTGGGCATTTTTAAGGAAAGAAGCTGTCTTTTGTTTCACATTGTAATTAAAATGTTCCTACACGGTATGATATTAATAACTCAGCAATTCTGAACACCATTGACCTACATGGAAATCTCTACAAGGCTTAAGGGAGCTGTGTCTTTCTTTCCTGGTCTTCTTTCCTCTATTCTTTGGTTTATGAGCAGTGTGGGATGCTGGCACTGTCTTCTGCATGAGTGGTGGCTGGAGTAGATAGACCTGGTTTCATGATGTTAATAGACCAGTAAATGAAGACAAATGAGTCAAAAATGCATCCTCAGGAATAGACCCGTGTCCACACTATGGCCTAGGTGTGTTCCACAGGAAGGTTGGTGTATAAGACTGGGTAGAGCAGGGTCATCAAATCCAGAGTGCCCAGCACCCTTCCACCACTGAGGAAATCATAACTGGGTGGAGGTCAAATCTTGCTTGCATAGGACTAAATCAATGCAAGGGGCGGGTAAAGGAGAGACCTTTATCTAACTTTAAATTATTTGCTCTGTGTGTGTGTGTGTGTGTGTGTGTGTGTGTGTGTGTGTGTGTGTGTGTCGGGGGTGGGTGCCTGTGTGCTTGCCACAGCTCATGTTTAGGGTCAAACTACAACTTTGGGAGTTGGATCACTCCCTCCACCATGTGGCCTCCAGGGATCCCACTCAGGTTGTCAGTTTTGACAGCAAGTACCTTTCCTCATGAGCCAACGTTTAGTTTAGTTTAGTTTACTTGCTGATTCAGCAACAATGTCATTTTACAAAGAACATCTGCTATAGGATAGAGTTGTCCCGAAACTTCATGGAAAGCTTGCAAATATACTGAAATTTTTAGTTACCTATAATTGATACAATTATCATTGTCTTGTCCAAGCAGAGACAATGATCCCAGGTAAATGTTCATTGAGATTGTTTTTCTGTCTCTTGGGCTTAGCATCACAGAGTTAGATAAAAGGTCCTTTATCAGTCTTGGGTCAAGGTACCTGAGCTGATGGAGATTCCTGCTAAGGACAGTGTGCAACAGGAACCCTGCTTTATGCTTTGATCATGTGTCCCACTTTCTAAGTCTAATGCAGCATGTGCTTTTGCTTGCTTCTATTAACTTGGTTTCATTTCCTTTATCTAGAATAAAAACCTAAATCAACATTGTCTATGTTGGGACAGTCACACAGCCAGAGAGGCTAGATAGATGTCACCAAATACATGGTTTGATTTAGTGTTTCAGATGGATCATTTGAGTTGGTTTATTTCTTGCTCTGGTCTCTGCTTCCTCAGCATTGGCTCAGTCTTCCTTTCTGTTCTGCCAGCTTATCGCTTCAGATAAGCTATAAAGTCTTTCCTCCCCTTAAGTCCTACATTCTTTGCCTGCCATTGGCTCTGATTGGGCCTTGCAGTCATGTCTAAACCCATCACTGCAGTTGGGGAAGAGCCTCTGAGAACTGCCTGTGCCATATCCAGAGTTTCTGGTCCAGCAGGTCTAAGGTAGGTGTTGAAATGCATCACAGATATATGTCTTGGATTACACACAGAGGAAGAGCAGAGAGAGGTATTCTTACATGGTGATGCTAGGTAGTAATCCACAAGGAAATGAGTGGACATTCATATTTTGTCCTGTTGCAGAGCACTCAGACTACTCTTATTTAATCCCAGCTCCTAGAAATATGAATCATGAACTCCATTAGGCTCAAACAATACAATTATGTCCTTCCCTAACAGGGAGGTGTGAATGACTTCATGCATACAAGAAAGCAGAATGTGGAAAGACATGAAGAAGCATACTGGGAATTTCAGGACATTCATAGAGGGACTCAAGCAAGGTCACACTCAGACATGGTCATTTTGGGGGGGCTGAGACTTGAAGGAAGTGAGCCATCCGTGCTTAAGTTTGAGGGTGGAGATGCCTGTCGGTCGAGTCAAAGAACTTGCAGAATTTGAGGAATAGTGAGAGTCCCACATGTTTGAAACAGAAGGAGTGAGGGGAAGAGAAGATGGCAATGAGGGCACACGGGGCTTAACAGGTGGAGGAAGGGCATCGGGTATGATCACAGGAAAGGTGAGAAACACGTCCGCTGTGTAAGCAGCATGTGTGGAAGTAGAGAGCTGAAATGAGATGAAATAGGCATGCTGCACAGGGAGGGAGCTGGGCCCTCACATCCCACATCCCGTTAGCATCCAAGTACCAAGCCATCACTGCTGGATGCTGCGTAGACCTGGTACCCTTGCTGCCTACCCAGAAGTTCCCTGTCACCGCATCTTTTCAGATGGCATATTGTGTGAACAGTGGTACATTTCCTCCTTGGCCTTCAGTAACTGCCTCTGGGACCCCAGGCTGTGTCCCTGCTTAGTTATGGCTAACAGAGGACTGTTTCTCTCAACTCACACTCAGCATCCCATAAGCTGTAGAGCAGCCATTTCTGACATTCTTCCCTCCTGAAGGGAAAATGAAATTACCATTGGATTTTGCCAGGGGGAAAAAATGGTTCAGAAACTACATTTTTAAAAGTTGCATTGAAAAAAAAAAAGTAAGAAATGAAAAAGTAATACCTGATTAAAACCCAACACAGGTATAGCCACAGTGATATGCATATAGACTGACAGAACTGGGAGAAAGAAAGGACCTCCCCCTTGAGACCTTGAATAAACCGAGTCTCGAGACTGCCCCTTACAATGAGTGTGGCTGTGTGGGACCAGTCTCTGCACACAGCCAGCACATACACTGTGTACTCTAAACACACCCTGAACTGTGGTGCTGGGATCACAGCCCAAACCAGGCAACGGCTCTGATTACCCTTTCGGGCAGTGTTCTAACCTTATCAGTCTCGTGCCCCCTGCCTCCCAGTGCTTTCTGAGGAGAGAGGACTGAGGAGTGTGCCTTGTGCATGTCATTTGCTCTATGTTCCCTTCCTTGCTTCTCCCTTTTCTGGCTTAATGTACAGATCATTCCTTTCTAAGTCTTAACAAGACAAATCAAAACAAAATAAAATAAACCGTCTCTGTCCATTTCTATTTAGTGTGTGTTTACATGCATGTTTGCAGACGTCAGGGGATAGCTTTGTGGGGTCAGTTCTCTCAGAGACTTGAACAGTAAGGCCCTCTCCCAACTGAGCCATCTCACCAGCCTTAGAAGCCTTTACCTCAGATAATTATGAGTTCACTCCTCTTCCTATCCCACTTTCAGCACTTCAATTGTTCTGAATTATGTCCTAATTCTGTTTAGTGCTAGACAGACTACCAGGATTCCTCTATATGACAGCTTCCCTCCAGAGAGCTAATCTCTTGGGGACAGGGTCCATAGTCATTCATGTTTGTGTTCCTCTTCTCCCAGCACAGCTAGCATATGGCAGAGGACACGCTCTGCAGAGAGACAGCTAGCACACTGCTGTGTGGACCTCCAGCTTTGTCGTCATGACGATACTCATGGGATTTTGTAACTTCTGACTCAGGACCACTTTCCCTTTTTTTTTTCTTTTCTTCAGAAATGTCTAGAACTTCTGAGAAATAGAAATGGGGTCCAGAAACCAAATTAAGCACACGATCCGCCTCTAAGGGTGAAATGCTCACATAGTGGTAACTGAGAGGCAAGCTCATGTTCTGCTCCTGTGTATTTAGGTCCCTTCCCTGGCCACAGATGACAAACCAGCTTCCCAGTCAACTGCCTAGGCAGGGCCATCACCGTCTGGCAGATCTGTGTGGGGTGGGTCCAGAAGCACCTCTCCATTTCAAAGTACATTGGGATGGGTAGGTTTTCAGGGTAGGGGATTCCCAGGGACGTCCTTGCCTGGGCTCTTGCAGCCTAGCCTGCTTTCTTTCATTCAGTCTGCACCGGCTCTGCTAGGAATTGCCTCCCATGTAGAAGCAAGTGACTGCAATTTGGATGGCATGAGATGGCTGGAGGCACCCAGTCTTCAGTGGAGAAGAGAGGCAAGGAATACCACTCGTGCTTGGTCAGTGCTCTTAATTCTATAGAGTGTGTTAGGTAGACTCATACTTCTCCCAACTGCTCGTCTCTGTAAACCTCATCTAGCAGATGTATTTTAACTTGCGGCATGTGGCCTACAATGGGAGCTGTCAGGGCCATTGCACCATGTAAATCCCAGACACATTTCTGTACATCCGCAGAGCTGGCAGCATATTGCGAGCATGCCACTGGAATAACGCAGTCCCTTGTCTGGCTCCGGACTCTCTTAACAAAGCCTTGAGAAGACAGGCTCAGTTTGGGTTGTGTCCCTCCTCCCTCTGGATGGCATTGGAAGGAAACTAAAAGCACCCGAGAACCTGCCACAGGCAATCACACTCATGCTTAGAATCCAGGTTTGTCTCAGGGCCAGCTGGGGATGGCTGGACCCACCAGGGATGAGAACAGTTTGATCTTTAACTCAGAAATCTAGTTGTTTTTTCCAGTGGGAAATGTAACAAGTTTTGACATGTAGACCCCTCAGTGAGTGAAGGCAATCCCCTATGAGCCTAGACTGAGACAACAATTGAATGTTCAAGTATATATACCTTTTCTAATTTCAGTTAAAGAAAAGGGACGTGTAGTTTTTCAAGTGTTCATTTAACCTTGAAGTGAGTTAGGTTAGTTATTTCCACATGTACTGGGGACACTTTCATTCAAACTGAGAGAATTCTCATCGCTGCCTTTTAGTAGACCAGGTACTAGAGCAGTAGGATTGGAGACCGTTTCGGTTTCTCCTAGGGAAGCCAGTCTGTAAAAAGCGAATAAGCACGAGACTTTCGTGTTAGCTTTGAGTGCCACAGCCATGAAAACCTGCCTTCCAGATGGTTCTTCTTAGCACGAGATCATCACTAAGTAGGCCTGGTCACGGGTGCCACAACAGGAGGTGTGCAATGATCATGCCAAGTAGGGGGCTTGGCTCAGGGCCAGGGAGAAACAGAATGGGGGCTCCAGCTCTGCCGCAGGGATGGACAAGCCCCATACTCATCAGGTAGCTCAGGATACTCCTATGCACTCTCAGTGTGCACCTATATCTCTGTCTGTATCCATACCTTGTGTGTGATTATGTGCGCTGTGTACTTGCTCTTAAGGGTTCATGTAAGTTAAAACAGGACAGTCTCTTAGTCATGTTTCTGCCTTTCTTTTTTTTTTTTTTTGTACTGTCTCTCACTGAACCTAGACCTCACCATTTTGGCTAGACCGCTGAGCCAGCAAGCCTCCAGAATCTGCTTGTCCCCACCCCAGGGCTCTTTTGCTGGAATCTTAGAGATTATAATTAGCTCCACCTACTTTTCACACCTTCCTCAACAAGTAACAACATCTAAAAAACTACACACAGGGGACTTCTGCACTGACTGTCCATCCATTCAGTTAGGTGACCTGCCTGAGCTTTCCACGTCTGGGAAGTGGGACAAGTAAGAACTGTCCTCAGAGAAGCTGTGGGACCCAGCAAGATGACAGTGGAGAAGCCTGTGATCACGTGTAATGGGGTCCAGCATCTCAGATCGCTTGACGGATTCTTTCCTTACTGCTCTCATTCCCTCCCTCAGAGCTCAAGCCCTTGCTGAATGGAGACAGCAAATCCTTGAGCCTGGACTGCAGTCATGGTATCACAATCTGGACAATCCAATGGAATCTTGGGCTTAATTGCTTTTGGATTGCTATACCAAAATACTCAAGCCGGGGTCATTTATAAACAGGTGTGATTTATTTAGTAATTCTCTCCTGGTGGCTGCTATTATTGCCCACCTTCGTTATTTGGGTCAGGCCTCATGAGAATTGTATCCAGACTGTGTAAGCATATTGTTTGTGACTTCATAGGGTTTCTGAGAGCAGGATGGGTCATGGGGAGGAGGTGGCCAAGAGGAGGGCTAGACCTGGTCCACTTTTATAAGCTTAACTTTGATAAGTTTCCATAAGTCTGCTGTATAGATGCAGGAATGTTATTTCTCTTATCCCCATCCCAATCTTAGAATCTGGATGACATTTGCCCTGTTTCTCTTTACTCTCCCCACTCCAGCCCATCTCCAGCTTTACGGCTCAGAACTGGGGGTGAGGTGGGCGTTTGTAACTGGAGTCATCCCTGTACCGAATGAATCTCCAGGATTGTGGCTGTGTCCCAGACTTTTAGAACAGGCAGAGATAATGACGGGGCTACAGGAGCTCAGCCATTCTGTAAGGGTTAAGGATTCCTGGAGATGATCTGGGAGAAAATACATTGGGGTAGATGCTTGTTGCACATGAAGGCAGGGAGTGGGAATAAAACAAAAAACAAATAAATAAACAAGAACCATAGGCAGTGGGGGAGCAGCTTCAGCTTCTTGGGGAAAGGAGCTCCATTACGATCCTCTGAGTTCAGTGCCTACTCCACAATTCTGAAAAAGGTAAAATAAAATTTAAAGCATCAGAAGAGTAGGGAGAGATAGAGAAGCTTCTTTGGCTCATGGGATGGGAAACTGATCACCCTGAGAGCATAGCCCCAGCACGAGGCAAAGGCCACAGAGCGAGGCACTCCGTGGTAGAACCCAGGACAGGTGGACAGGAAGCTAGGCACTCCGTGGTAGAACGCAGGACAGGTGGGCAGGAAATAAGATGAGGTTGCTAGAACAAGGCCTCTGATGCAATTACTAACCAACTCCCACGATAAGACATCAATCCATTCATGCAATCAGGGTTTCTTTGACTCATTGCCCCCTATTAGCTCCCAACACTACTTCACTGGTGATTCAGGTTCCAGCATATGAACTAGGGATGGGGGCGGGTGAGGGAGTTGTGCAGGCAACGATATCTTAGAGAGTGTTCTTCATCAACCTTCTGTGCCTGGTCATCTGTTGGATCCTCTCGTCAAAAACTTTAAATGACCCTCTTACTAATTCTTGAACTTGGCCTCCATGATTTGTTTTCAAATCTATCCTGCCTAATTTTACTTATAAACAGTTCACTTCTCAAACCTGTAGTTCAGTAATACAGGCAGGCTGAAGGGCAGTAATAAGGGCAGGCTGTATTGAGCCTTGAACCTTTCACATAGGCTCTTCTCTGCCTTTACAGATTTTACCAATCTTTCCTGGTTCAGCTTGAATTTCATGACTTTTAAACCAAGTCTCATTTTGTTCACCAGAGACAATGTTTCTCTTCCCTTTAAAGTTTTGCTATTCAATGTTCTGTGAATAAATAAAATACATGCCCCATTGTTGGGGTAATGTGCTTGTCATGCAAGTATGAGGGTCTGAGTTTGGATTCCCAACACCCATGTAAAAAGCCACCCCCATTGGCATGTGCTTGCAATCCCACAGTGGGAGTAACAGAGACAAAAAAATGCTCCAAGCTCACTGACCAGCCAGCCCAGGTGAATTGGTGAGTTCTAGATTTATTAAAAAAGAAAAGAAAAAAAAAACCAACTCAAAAGATAAGATGTAGAAGGATTGAGGAGAAAGCAGAGGGTATGATTTACATCATGACTATTAGAAAGGAGAGAAAAAGAAAAATGGAGGGAGGGAGGGAGAGAGGGAGGGAGGGAGAGAGGGAGGGAGGGAGAGAGAGAGAGAGAGAGAGAAAGAGAGAGAGAGAGAGAGAACCTACAGTCCATCTGTTTCAGTAGGCTCTACCTCTTAACAGTTCTAGTGCCTTTCTATAGTGGCAAGGAACAATGGACCAAGCATTTAGAACATTCTGCTCTATATCCAAACTATTGCACAACTCTTTCATGAATTGCTAACACCACTGGTTTGTCTGTTAACCCAATTACCCAATTATCTAGCTTCTTTTGTGGTCTATAATCTGAATTTATTTGCCTTTGTTTTATTGCCATTCATTAACTAAAAGATGTGAGTGCCACAAAGTTGAAGATGGCAGACACTGATACTCATATCCCAAGCATGAGGTTCCAAGGAATTGGAGACTTCAGTAGTTGTTTTGATATGTGAGACATGAATCATAAGGAGAATAAATCTTTCCCTTAGAGCTCTGAGTTTTGAGCATACATGAGCAGTCAGTAGGGCAAGGTGACATACAGAATTTTCATCTCAATTAGAAGCTAATTGGGACAACTATTAACTGAGCTGCATCTGCAAACTAATTTGTCACCATATCCTCTGGACTTTGCAATGCTAATTCCTGCAGACTCTGATTTCTGCCAAACCCTAGCTCAGCCTGACATCCTCTGGAGACTAAACTGGAACAGGGGCAACTGGCTAAGCAAGCCATTCGGAGTGTTATGTAATTTGGACTTCGATTTAGTTTTTTTCGGAAGTAAAATAGAAATCCAACACCAACCCCAGCCCAGGTGTTTTTCTCCTCTCTCCCGTGTTCTTGTCATTAAACACTAAATCCAGGCAGTTCTGCTCTCAACTGTTTTCCAGGGGGATTCCTTTGCATTTCACGTCACTGTGGGCCTTGTCTGCTGGAAGCTTTGTGACATATGCTTGGTGCTTAGTTTAGGAGCTCGTATACATTTGAGTTTCTGGTGTGTTGATGTTTGCTAAAATTGAGGCTCACTCAGATCCCGCCCTTGTCCTTACTGTGTACAATAGAAGCCTTCCTAGCTGGGCTCAAGTTCATCAATAAAGTATACAGAGGATTGCTTTCTCTTTACAAGATACTTGTAGTAATTATGTGGAATAATACATTTAAAATACGACATACAAATTCTGCAATGGGTAGATGTTCAACAAATGTTTGTAAATTTTAAAACTGTTGTATAGACTGTTGCAAGTTTTAAAGGTAGGGGATAACCCCAAAGAACATAAACAAGAGAATTCAGGTTCTAACCTGGATTTGCAAGATTTTACAGCGACTTAAAAACACCAGTGAGAGGTCTGTGCTGATTATTTGTCTATCAGAGAAGTTGCTGGGTAAATGAAGATGTTCACCCTCATTATTCTCAATGCACAGGACTTCCGTGGGAGCTTACACTTCCTACTGTACCGTTGTGTCCCTGGCTCAGTTAGGAATGGCTTTGTGTGTAATCTGAGTTAAGTCCAAGAGGCATGTTGTAGAAGGCCTGGGAAACACTGTCATGAATTGTTCCCCAGGTGAAAAATCACCCTATCCCAGGAGCTGGTTCCTTCGTAGTTCTGCTTTTAGGTCCATGTTCTTTAGTGTCACCTCATGGCCATTAAGCTTGCAGGGGAAGTGCTTGTCTGAAGGAATGTTTGAAAACATCATATGTTGAGTGAAGCCTCAATCTATCACATTGAAATGTGCTTGGTATTGACTCCCTGATCGCAGACTCCCAGAGAAGAGTGGCTACTGCACAATTTTAAATTTCCTTTCAGTCTTGCCTTTAACCTTTAGCAGGAGTCTCGATTAGAAGAATTTTCTGATTCCCATAGTTTCCATCTGTCCTTAAAAAAAAAAAAAAAAAAAAAAAAAAGAAAAAACCAGATGTCTACTGCCAACCTAGTTTTACAAATTCATTTTACTTAATCTAATGGTTCCAAGCATGTCGCTACTTAAAAGATTTCTCTGACTCTCACGCACTTGGCTTTAGCCAATATGACTAGGTTCAGACTTTTCCAGTTGCTCAATTTCATTTTTGTCCTTGCAAATATCTTTCTCCTGAGAAAGGACTGCTTTCCCCCTGGCTTTTTAACATTCTGCAGACTCCTGCTGACAGTTCCTCTTCCTTGAAGACAGGTAGGGGCAAATGCCATCCAAGGAAAACCTTTGGCCACCCCAGGAGCTTTCCAGATGGGCTCATACTTCCTATGATTTGAAGCTTGGCCTGAATTTGAACCCTGGCTCTGGGCTCTGTTGGCTTGTGTGTGGGATGGACTCACTGGCTACACATCCATTGGCTCTGCACTATAGTTTGCCTTTTTATTATCTTTGGTCACTTCATAGTCAAAAGACACCTGGCTTTTTAAGTACAGAGGATGTATTATTTAAGATTGTCCACCCCTGGTCAACACACGACAGCAACCACTATGTTGAGCTTTCCTTTTCACCGTGCTCTCCTGAGTGCTGTGGTGTTGGAAGTGAGGGTACCTGGCAGGAGGGAGAGAAGGATAGTGGATATGAAGGTTAGTTTTAGCTTCCTGTTTGGTTGGTTAGTAGAGTATGGAGAGTGAGTGCCAGATTGCAAAGCCTCCAGAGCCTTCAGGAAGGGTCACAGTGATGAGAACAGCATCTGGCCAGCTGGTCTGGAAACACAGAAGCAGCGTTTGTCACTTTCCCCGTCGCTGCTCTACGTGATTTCCGACCTTATATACTGCGTGTTCCTGTGATGTTTGGACATCTGTACAAAAGGATTTTGGTTGTAAAGTTTAGTCCTGTCACTTGGAGATCCGGGATGAGCTGTGTTGGAGAAGGTTTCCTATAGGGACTGAAGGTGCTGCCTCTAAACCCCCAAAGGAGTTTTCCTAACCCAGATGGGATTGTTTAACAATTTAGAAAGTAATGATTTGAATGAGAAACGCAGCCAAGTTGCATAAGGTGGCGGTGGCAACGAGTGTGAAGAATTAGGTTTGGGATAACTGCTATCCAACAGGGTGTCAGGAATTGTGTAGAGCTCCAGGTTAAGGTGTGGGAGAAACTTTACAGGCCCCGTGGAAAGAGAAAAGGGCCCACTCACTGCTAGCATGGTTTTCTTTAAGATCTTTCTGTCTTTATAAGCAAAGCAGTGAATCCCGGGATTTCCACAAGATAGACTGATGCTGAAATCAGTTTCAGGGACTTAGTCCTGTTAAGAACCTGTTGGGAAAAATCACTGTAGAGCGACAGCTTTCTATTATTTCTTTACAGCGTTTATGGAATCTCCTGCTGTTTCATAGAATTTCAAATGGGAACTCAGAGACCGTTTTCCTGTCCTGGGTTATTAGTGGGGGTTTTCTTCTGGTGAGTCTTGTCCAAGGCTGTGCTCCTACATGGCTTTGCACCAACTCCTTTAGTTCAATCTAATGTGTCCCCAGTTTCCGCTCTATGGATATGGTTTGTCTGAATAATCAATCAGATGTGTTTTGCTCTTATCCAGTTGGGTTGTAAAGCCTTTGTTGACTGACCACAGTCTGAATGTTACAGTCATTTGGAGACAGTTGGGTGGTCTATGGAAAATAGGTTTCATTGGACGGTAACTAGGTGGAGTGAGTCTGGATTCTAGAGTTTGGTTTGGATCTCAGCAAGCATAGGAAGTTGATAAATATTTCCTTGGTAATCTGTGTGAATTTCATGTGCTAAAAGCCTTTTGTTAGACCCCTAAAGAGAAAATAAGTTATGATAAAATTATGGTCTGTGGGAACTGCTGTCAGTTCTAAAATGAACCTAATCATAAGCAGCAATGATTCAAGAGTGGACATAGCTGTTGTCATAGAATTTATGGGAACTTTTGTGTTCTTTTTAGGTTTCTACTTTTAGGAGGGTTATATAGAATTAATATTTTTCCCTTTTAGTAAATTAAAATGCAAGCTCAATATGTTTCAAAATGTATTTTGAATGCTGTAAAAATTTAGAAATATGGGCAGTGGAAAAAATAACCACCATTCCACCATGACAATTGGATTTTGCTATTTGGAGATGTGCACAGATGTGGCTACACATACACTCTTGTTTTACATCAGTCAGATCAGGCTATACTTATTCTCTATAGTCTATCTTTGTAGTATTATTTTAGATGTCTTTAATATTTTATTTTTGTTTCCACTTAGGAAATACCTGCATAGAATATGTCATATACATGTCTAATGTGATTTATAGATATTAATTGTTGGTATGAATACAGATGCTATATGCTATATATTTTTAGCATTTTGCTAATGACCAACTTTTAGATATTCTGTGATGATTCTAAGTATTATTTCAATGAACCTTACAGAGAGGCTAATTCTCATTTTGGGATAATTTTTCAGAAGATGATTTCCAAGTCACACATATCACATGGATACCTTAATACTTGATATCTAGAAAGTACAACTTAGAAAAATACATTTTTATAGATATTTATGTTTTGCATGCCACTTATTGTTTTGTTTTTCAAGACAGGGGTTTCTCTATGTAGCCCTGGCTGGTCCTGGAACTTTCTCTGTAGACCAGACTGGCCTAGAACTCACAGAGATCTTCCTGCGTCTGCCTCTCAAGTGCTGGGATTAAAGGCTTTCACCACCACCAGGCATCTTTGCATGCTATTTAAATACATTTTGTAGATACACATACAGTGAAATATATAAATATCACTATCTTAAAAATGCATATTAAGCTGGGCATAGTGGGGCACGCCTCTAATCCCTGCACTCGGGAGGTAGAGGCAGGTGGATTTCTGAGTTCGAGGCCAGCCTGGTCTACAGAGCGAGTTCCAGGACAGCCGGGGCTATACAGAGAAACCCTGTCTCAAAAAACCAAAAAAACAAAAAAAAAAACAAACAAAAAACAAAACAAAACAAAAAAAACATTAGATCAAGCAGCTTGCTTCAGTTCTGAAAAATCATCCTAGAGAAATTTATAGAGTGTGTGTGTGTATGCTCACACATTTATAATATTAAATATACTGTCCCAGAAAGACCAAACTAATTGCCAATGTTATACTTTAACCATCAACATGTGAGTATGTGGGCTCATTTAGAACATTTTTATTAAACAGGCAATGAAAAACTTAAAAAAATATTCAAAATAATAAAAAGTAAATTTTTAAAGTTTATATTTATTTGTTTTGTTTTATTGAGACAGGATCTCACTCTGTAAGCCAGGCGACCTTACACTCATTGCAACCTAGGCCAGTCTTGAATTTGTGAAAATCCTCCTGCCTCAGCATTTAAGAATTGGATTCGAAGGTCCAAGATGTTATGCTCATTAAAAAAAAAAAAGAAGACTTTTCTACTGATGGTATAGGCCTCCTTTTTTTCTTTTTGTCTGTAAGCGTTTTTAGAGATGTAAACTACTTGTCTGTTTGCAGTTAACTGTCATTTTCCCTTGGCCATTTGCTTCTCTGGTTGCAGTCGCTATTATTATGTGCAAGTGTTACTTTTTGGGGTTGTCAAAGATATCTACTTTTTTCTTTGTGGTTTATGGCTTTTCCTTTGCATGTATGCTTATACCGGGCTTATATAACATTATGTATATAAAATATACATATTTTTCAACTACTTTTATGGTTTCCTTTACCTCATTGTACATTTTTAATCCATCTGGAATGTGTTTTGATCAGTGGGTTTTTTTACTCAGTTGCTTAGAATACTCTCAAGGACTTACAAGCATATGCTGTCTGTGTGGTTTTGGAATAAACAGTACGATGCAGCATAAAATCATGGGCTTAACAGCAATAATGATTATTTCAAAATTAATGTGTATTAAGTTCTCATGTGCCATATAAGTTTGCCAACAGTTCGTGTATGTTGCTTTACAAATCAAATGATAAGCTTGGTTTAAAGTGCCCTGTGCTAATCCAGGTGTGTCATGGCACACGCCTGGGTATGAGGCATAGCCACCTTACCACAAGCATGGCTTCTATGACAGGCTCCTGCTTGTCCTTACACTCTGCTCTGGGACAGTGGTCTGGCTGATGCCACTGTCTCTTCTATTCCATTGTCTCCTTTTAGTTTCTTCTAGATCCTTTCTACAGTGTTTTGCTTTGGTTTGTTTTAGTGTGGCTCTTTCTACGAATGTGTGCGGCTACCAGCGCCTCAGTTTCTGACAGCATTTATTGACACGATGGGCATTTTATTGGCTTTCTGCTTTTAATCTAGAAAATCCCTGCATAATAAGCTGGGTTTCCATTTTTAGGCAGCTGTCTTCATGTGGCTATGCTGCATAGCGTCGTCTTATAATCTCTACCACAGGCAGCACCATCTGCGTGAGCTTTCCAGGATCACAGGAGTTTACCTCCAGCTTGGCCTGCTGTAGGCTCCAGGAATTTAGCTCTCAGACTCTGCTGGAATCCAGTCAGCCAAGTTTTCTCATTGGCCTTCTATTTCTGCTCTTCAAACTAAATTTAACTCATACATTGTCAGGGCATGGGGTGTTACATTCACACGGTGGTTCTTGTGCATTTTGCCTTATTTATTGGCCACTAATAACTCAATTCATCGATTCATCAGAAGGATTTGCTGTGTACTTGTTAAGTACCAAGGCCTGCACTTGAGTTTCAGATAGCAGGGCACATCAAGGAAAGCAGTAGGTTTGCTGTTCTCACCGACTTGATGGTGCAACGGGAGCGGAGTGGGGGAGCGGGGGATACTTTAATTATACAAGTAAATGTCATTGCAAATTGTGACAAACAGTCCAAAGAAAAGGTGGAAGGAGTTATGCAGTCCCTTAGTGCAAGGTCTATAATCTCCTGGGCCACAGGGAAGGTGTCCTGAGGAGGAGATGTGGGAAGGCAAGGCACGCCACAAGTGGAGGGTAGAGCAGGGGGACGCACATGCAGGAGCCCCAGGGTAGAAAGGCACAGAGTGGATTTCAGAGCTGAAAGGAGACCAGGCAAGAGCTGAAGACAGTGGGCAAGGTGAGCCTGGTTAGTCACATCTCTGTGTGCCAAGTGGCAAAGGCAGTCGCTAAGTCACTATCTCTCTCTCTTAAAAGTTACCTGCTGTAGTTTCTACATGATACAAGTTTTAACTAATGTATGACCCAGCCGCTCAAAAGCTTGTAAAATACTTCCAATATAAATGGTCATTTTTACAAATGGCTGTTTATCAAGAATTTCAGGGTAGCAAAGATGAAGGGGCTGCATCTATCTTTAAGGTGCATAGGACCATAATCATATGCACAAGTGACATAGCACAATAATTCACAGAGACAGTAGGGCAATGTTTTAGGAAGTCGCTGATGTACTGAGACGGGACTTATTCCCTTCCTTCCTTCCTTCCTTCCTTCCTTCCTTCCTTCCTTCCTTCCTTCCTTCCTTCCTTCCTTCCTCTCTCTCTTTCTTTTTTTCATCCTTTCTTCCTATCTTTATTATTCTTTCTTTCTTCTGTTCTCTCTTCTTTCTTTCTTTTTGAATGACATTGAGATCTAGCTCATTTATATAGCTACCCATTTAGAATCATAGTTCAACCATCCATCCATCCTATATTCACAGATATTGCAAACAGCACCACCCCCTTTAGAATGTATGTATTTTCTCAATAAGAAAACTTAGGTTTTAGCCATCCCCTCCAACCCTACACACCTACTTTTTGCCTACATACACTTCACATTTCCATGCATTTCACTTCAATGAATTCGTATATCCTTCTTATGACTGACTCTTTACATCTAGCATAATGTTTTCAAGGTTCATCCACTTTTCAGAAAACTTTTTTGTTGATTCTTTGTGAGCTTCATATCACCCACCCATCTTGCTCATCTCCCCATCCCCTCATATCTGTCTTTAGCCTTTGCAACCTCCCCCCCACCAAGATAAAACACACAAACCAAAAAAACCACCACCATCATCAACAACAAAAAGCACAGAAGACATCTCATCATAGAAGCTGAAGATGTCACAGTGTGTCACACAGTATATCTGATGGTCCACACATATTCACTTGTGAATGTTCTTGCCATGAGTCATTAGTCTGGTTCAAGATCTTTGTCTTCTGTGACACCACTGATATTGGATCCTCATTGGGCCTCCTCCCAATTATCCTATTATTGCCCTATGTCATGGAGATCCCACATGGAGGTTTGGACCAGCAAGACTGGCCCTTTCACACATTCCAACCCTTCACAGATGATATAAGTTTTGGGCCAATTCAGAGCCCTGGATCTGGGCCTCAGTGGCAGCTGAGCTGGTCAGCGGGCCAGCTCTCCTTCATCCACACTACCAGGCCATGCTCTCCAGCACTGTTCAGACTAGGCTACTCACTTCTACCATTGACGGAATCAGGGTCAGCCTTCCTGTTCTCCTGCTCTTGGGGCGGACTTACCCAGTACCTGTGCCTCCAGAGTCAGCTCCACTGTGCTGCTGAGTCAAGCTTCAGCATCCCCCTCTCCCAAGTGGAGCTGGGCCAGCTCTCCAGCTCATATTCCCTTGGGGCTAGCTCACTTGTGCCCCTCCGCCAGGACCAGATTTACTTTGCTGCTCAGGCAAGGTGCAGGGCTTGCTTTTCTTGAGTGCTGCAACCACAGAGGGGCAGGGCCAACTCGCCAGTTCTCATGACCCCAGTGCCAGTTCTCCCAATGGCCACAGGTGATGAAGTCCCAGTTGTGGGAGGGCATCACTACTGCACCCAGGCCATCCACAGCAGATGAGTGGTGAGACCAGCTCTCCCTCACTCTGTCCTGGTGCTGGCTCACCTGCTTCCCCTGTACCATTGACCAGCACTATTCTGCTGCCCAGGCAAGGTATGCCCAATCAACCGCCCAAGTGCTGCAGTTAGCAAGCAAGGGACAGGGATGGATCTCCTATTCTCATGACCTTGCTGCCAGCTCTCCTGACTGCCACAGGTGGCAAGGGGAAAGGGGTGCAAAGCATTACCTCTGTACTCATGCAACCAGTGACAGACTAGAGGTGGGGACAGCTCTCCCATGCTTTCTCTCTTGAGGCTGACTCATCCGTGTCCCCTCCCATCACCACGGTCAGTTCTGCTGTGCTGTCCAGGCAAGGTACAGGGCCTGCTCTCTGGAGTGCTGCTGCTGAGGAATGGGGTCAGCTCTCCCAAGCTCATGACCCTGTGAGTAGCTTTCCTGACTGCCAAAGGTGGCAAGGAATATCACCTCCCTGCCTATGCCACCCCATCACAGACTAGAATCAGGGTTCGTGCTCCCACACTCATGCCCTCAGGACTAACTCCTTCTGCTCCTCTATCACCCAAACCATATCCACTGTGCTTCCTGAGCAAGATATGGGGTCAACCCCCGAGTGCTGCCAGCCATGAGAGAGATGGGGCCAGTTTTCCAAAGTGCCACATCCAGTTCTGCACAGCCTCTGGACGTTCATGTGGTCTCTGGTAGCTTCCCCGACCAGGGACATCCCTATGTTCTCTAGTGGTAATATGAGCCACACACACACCAACTCCTACTACTGCCTAGCCATGGACTTAGACATGGAGAGCTCCAGCTGGGACCTCATCATGCCTTGGTGGCAGAGCTGGCCACTCATAGCAGGCTACCCCTCTCCACCCTTGAGTCTCCAATTCTATCTCTTATCATAATGCTCAAGCTGTTCCTCTTCTCTTTCTGTCCCATGTGATGAGCACATATTAGCACATTGTAGTGGCTCCCACTGCAGGTGGGCCATGCAGCTGGCAGGCCCCTGGGCAATATTCTCCATCCATGCCTACTGTGGTGGCAAGAAAGTGTCTATGGCTCACCTGGGCCATGTGTTGAAGTGCAGATCTGGGTGGCATCGTGGTCCGGAGGTCTTTGTCTTCCTCCTCCTGTGCTGCCTGGATTTGATTTGATTTGTATGGTCCTAGGCATATGACAGCTTTGGCCACCAAGCCAGACATCAAGCTAGGATGAACAAAGGACAGCCATCTGCTCTACCCCTGACTGATATAAGAGCACCACCACCAACAAGGCGGTTGTTTGCCCATTGCTTGGGGCTTGGGGAGAGATGTTCATCCACTTTTAAAGCACATGTTCTTATTTCATTTTTAAAATATAGTCAAATAGTATTCTACCATATAAATACAATACACTTTCTTTGTTCATTATCCAGACTATTTCCACCTTGTGGCTATTATAAATAGCAATGATACGAAGGATTAGGTACACATATTTGTTTAAACATCTGTTTTTAATTCTTTAGGCTTTATGTTGGGCTACATGCTTAGTCATTCAAAGAACTTTTAAAATCTTTTCCAAAGTGGCTTCCATTTGCATTTCTTTTTTTTTCCCATTTGCATTTCTACTAGAAGTATCCGAGGGTTTATTTCTGCCTCCATGGTTTGCCAGCAATTGCTAATATCTGACTTTTTTGATTTTAGTCTCCTTCATGAGGCCGAGATGGTCATCTTTGCTTTGTAAATAATGACGTCAAGCACCTTTTAATGATCTGATATTAAAAAGTAGTGAATGCTCTTTAGCCCTGGTATCAAGGGTGAGCTGATAATTAAATAGGATGTAAATGGGCAAGACCCTTCTCATCTTTCTTCCCACCAGAATCCTACAGTCAGCCGTTGGATGGCTGCTTGGATGGAGGCCGGCCGGCTGACTGTGCCTTTCTTCTTTCTGGTAAATGTAGCAGGATGATGATTTCTAAAATATAATGTGATTTTAAATCTGAGTTTTCTTTTTCTTATGCAATGTACTTAATGAATCTTGTGTTTATGGAGAAAATAAGCAGCGACCTTTGTGAGACGGATCTGTGAGGGGCCCAGTGCGCTCGTGGCCCTCACATCCCAGAATGCCTCATGCTTTAGAGATACAAAATTATGAAAGTCCTGAATGCATTTTCAAAGAAAAATGTACAACAAAGCCCATCAAAACAGAGAACGAGTTTGCCAGTAATCAGTAGTGAACTCTCAAAAGGGAGTTGGAATGTTCTTAAGCCACTACTCTGTAACAAGTCAATAACAATTCTTGAATAGTTAAGGTACAGTTCACATGTCATCTACTTTTAGGTCTTTGAATTATTTATAAGTCAGTGAAATGTCAGATCCTTAGTTGTAGTAGCAGTTAAATTGCCTCACTCATAAATGGGAAGTTATCTCAGAAACTTCCGCAGCTCTGAAGACCAAGTTTTGCTATCTCCGTTTGTCAAAGCCATTGGCTCTGAGGCCGCCTGAGTCAAACAGAACTTAGCTGATACTTGCATCAGGGTGCTCGGAGCAGTCATAAGCACTGACCTCAGGTCCCCAGAAGGACAGATCAAGAGGCTCTGTCTTACTGCAGGCCCCTAATAGATCAAAGGTCACCTGTAATAGGAAACAACCAAATGAGTTGTTATGTTGATAATCACTCTCTGTAGGCAGTTTCTCTAAAGAGAGACAGTAACGGTCCCCCAGCCTAGAATCTTTATCATAACCAGAAGAAAGATATTCTGAAGCACTGTTATTACTTTGTTTACTACTAGTATTTTCGGGTTTGCCAGCTGTTATTCAATACCCTGGAAGCTGTACGTCCCTGAGAAGCCTTTGTGTAGCATAAGCCAAACTTACTTCAAAAATCATTTTTCACCCAGAAACAGAAGGTTGGGATAGAGGAGATTCTGCCAATTTGGCAGCAGGGAGGAGGCAGAAAGGCCAGCAAAAGACACTCTGCTAATGCAATAAGTGCAGGCCTCCCGGGGACGAGAAAGCATTTTCCATAGCATTTACTTCTTGTGTTAAAGACTTAAGCATAAACCTCTGAAAATCCCTGAGAACTGAGTTTCTACCTCGCATCCAGCCCTTTGTCATGGATTTCCTGTTTCCGTTTTCTTGGTGATTCCTTGAATTCATTTATTCCATTCCATTACAAACGTGGAGCCTTGGAGGGAGGATGATTTAAAAGAATTCACCTCACTATCTTTAGCTCCATACTGTACCTAAGATCAACTGCTTTGAGGGGATGGGAGAACATTATTTTGGGTGAGTGGGAAGATGTCATGTTTGATATTCAGTAAAACCCACTGCTAGGACAGGTGGGTGAATGAGCATCATGAACAAGGTAAGAATGACAGCTTATGTGAGCTGTCCGTTTTAGCTAAGAAACAGCACCCTACCCGTATTTAATAAGTGTCTTCCTCAGTGTGTCTGTGCAGACACACAAGTTAAATTAACATGAAACTGAGTAGACTTTCAGGAAAGTAGTTAGCCTCTGTAATGAGGACTGACCTCTGTCAAGCCAGAGCGAGTCCTGACAGCAGCCTGCCTTTGCTCATCTCTTTTCTGGATCTCCTCTTGGGCCACCATGTAAGTGTGAGAATTGTCAGCCTTTAGAATATTGTGGGCACACTCCATATAAACAGTCCGCCACCCTGTATGTACAACAGGATATGAACCTGTACCCTGATGGGAACCCCTGTAGGGTATAGGGAGCTCAGGAATACTGATTGGGTGATGCATCTTTAGATGGGATGGCTGAGGCTGAAGTCAGTGAGTGATGTGTTACACATATGATGTTCCAGTGTGTATGCTAGGTCAGCCTCAGGGTGCCCACAGCCAAAGAGGACTCTGCGGCTTAGAGGACACAGAAGGGATGGACATCTTTCAATCAATCACCATTGGGTGTCAAATAGTTGGAATCATATCATGTTTAGCGACCATAGAATTTCGTATTTCCCCTTTTCTCTTAGCAAGATTTTGTTACTGGGGCTACACAGCCTTACTAATTCTTAAGTATTTAATCAAACCATTTTAACCATTCAGGGGACATCTTCATGGGCACAGATATCTGACGCTTCCTAACTGTACCTGGAGATCAGACAGCAGGCACATTTTGTTTTCTATGGGTAATGGAAGCTGGAAAGTGGAATAGGAAAAGATAAAATTTCTTTTATCGAGAGCACAAAAGGATAGAATACACAAATCTAATCCAGTGACACCTTGAAAAGTTCTAAGTGGACTGGTTTTAGAAGTCGAACGGTCTCAAATTCAGTTTTTAAAATGCAGTTGTGGATGAGGTGGCCAGAGGAACGAGTAACAGGAATTGTACATAGAATTTGAAAATGCAGATATGGAAGAAATAGCCAGCAAATTTGTTGCACTAATATCGGAAAAATAAAAATTATGGTAAGATGTTTTATTAGACATAGTAGCTAATAAAATGCTCTAGCATTCGTGTCCTTCCCTAACAATGTTTATTTCACATTTATTTCAAAAATCATTCAAATTACATGGAGACTACAAGAGATAGCAAAATAATCTCCATGACCAGAAGGGAGTACATGAAATACTTTAAATAGTAGCCATGAGTTAGAAGTGCTGTATTATCTGTGATAAATAACTTGTCTATTTATTTGTGATAAATAGACATTGTTTAAAGTGAGCTGACTGGCGGCATTGTATGCTCACCCCCTGAAGACCTAGTACTGTATAAGAAAAAGGAAGACTGATGAATACCCAAGGCAGGAAGGCAAAGGGAAGGATGTGTGAGGGCAAAGGACAGCAAGAACTTGGCGGGTGAGAGGGGACACAGAAGGGAGAACACAAGGGAGCGAGTGCAAAGAGTATGTGAAAATTCCATGCCCCCCTTATGTGCTCACCTAAAACACTAATTTAGAAAATAATGATCATTTTTAAAGGTTATATTCACTACAATATGATTCACATAATTTAAAGGTCATATATAAAATAATATTATTCACATAAATTTAAAATGAAAGAATATCATATAATTTGTAGCTACAACAATTACATGTAGTAAAATTGTATGATGTTATCCTCTTAATGATTACCTACTGGTAGGTAAGCTGTAATACTTTAGTACATTGCCCTTGTTTAAATTACATTACTATTTAACATATGTATATAAATGTATAATTATATAATATAAATTTTACTGCACTCTTTAGTAATTAAATTTATTATAAATCCAGGATAATCATTTGTCTTTGAGCAAGAAAGAAGAGAATAAAAATAGAGTAGGAAAGGCCAAATATATTTGTTATACTTCTGATATTTCCATTCTTTTGAAAATCTAGATCGGGCCCATAGGTGCTTGCAGAAACTGAACTGCCAATCAAGAAGCATACACAGGATGGACTAAGTCCCCTAGACATACGTAACAGATGTGCAGCTTTGTCTTCATGTGGGATCATGCTCCCTAACAACTGGAACAGAGACTGTCTCTGGCTCTCTTGCCTGACTTTGGATCCCTTTCCTCTAACTGGGCTGCCTTGTCTAGGCTCATAGGAAAAGATGGTCCTAACCCTAGTACAAGTTTATATGCAGGTTGATATCCGTGGGAGGTCTCTCCTTCTTTGAGAAGAAAGGGAGGGGACGCTGTGGGAGTGAGAGGAGGAAGTAATTTGAATATGAGCAAAAGACATAGTGGTTGCGTATCTAATTCTAAAACTGTCAAGATGGGGAGGAACTTTTTAAAGTTGACCAAATGATTTTGGTTGTCTATTCAACCTGTGCTAAGCTAGATGTCTTCCCACAGAAGATAATAGCAAAGTTGAAAGGATACAGCAAATTCTCCACTCAGGTCCCTCTCTGGCTTACTAACAGATTTACTCCTCTTCTCTGTATACTTTCCATTAGGACGGGGACTCAAAAGTTGTTCATCCTGCCAGACTCCTTAGCTATACATACGCTTCTTCCTCGATGACTACTCTGTGGTCTCCTCTTGATGATCTCCTCCCAGCTCTATGAGATTGAAACTCCATCTACCTGCTCAGCACCCTGCTTCCTCGTCCTTGCATAGTAGATGCTGAATCGCAAGGGAGTCCATGAGTGACACATTAGATCATGAGGAGTGCGAGTGTATCTTGCATAAAACTACCTCAGCATGAATATATGGGAAACTAGGCAGAACAAGCCCATTGGTCAGTTGACAAGATGCCACTCATTACTTTGCAAGTACTCTATAGACATCTTGGAAACATAGATGGGAAAGCTGATTGAAAAAAGAAGCCAGGAGTTGATGGCAAATACCCTTAATCTCAACATTTGGGAGGCGGAGCCAGGTGGATCTCTGAGATGAGGGTGAGCCTGGTGAGTTTCAGAACTACAGAGTGAGTTTCAGGACATCCAAGGCTGAACCAAGAAACCTTTTTTGAAAAACAAACAAACAAACAAAAGAGGAGGAGGAGGAAGAATAGAATGAAACAAACAGTAAAAGTATAAACTGCTCTGTAAAAATCAGCACAATTGATATTTTTAAGGCATGAGAACCCAATATTCATTTTTATTTATTACAGATAACCTCTAGCTATTGCATAGATGAGCAGTGGTATATGTTATTATTGCATGACCCACACATAGTTCCTAATTTTTCTTCCATTTTCTTGCCCTTTGGTCTTAGGCCAAATTATCCATTTTTGAAGTTCATCTTTATTTGTAGACCATATTCATGCTAATGCTAAGTATTCCTAATGCACTGTTTTACAAAACCAGTCTTTATCTTGTCCCTGCTGATGACTTGACTTCTTTGATGGTTGGTCTGGTTTGGAAGTGATGTAGGGTAGAACCATGCCTGTTTATTCCCAGTGCCAGGAATATGCTATTTCATAGATACTAAGTAATGGCTTATAGCTTGACAAATGACCAGTAGATGAGTGTCTGACTTTGGACATAGATTTCATTTTAATTTATGAATAAGAAAATGACATATTCCCTTATGCTATTAATTAGAATCATTATCAGCGACATCTCACTAAGCTGATTTCCATACACTTTTGGGATTCAATATGTATTTGGGGGAGTCAATAATCATTTAAATGTTTTTTCTCCTATGTGAAAATTATTTATATTTAATATCTACTATACATGCATATCATAGTATAACAAATATATTTTGATACTAGCACATTAAACATTATAAAATGTAAAAGTTTAAAAACAGGTGCGATAGTAAGAGACAGGAAGAGAGATCTCTCTTTCCTTCTGTCCTGGTGGGTTAGCTTATGGCCGGGAATCATATTTTATGATTTCTGAGGCTGAGGTTCTACCTGAAGCAGGGTAGGGCAGAATGTTGGACACTACTGCCTCTTAAACATGGTTGTACACAGAATTCCATGGAAATTTTGGTAAGATGCTTGTTCGTGGGCCCAAGCCCTACCTTTCAAGATTTTATTTTAGTAGCTGCAACTATGCCCAGTAACTTGCTTTTCTTTTATTTTGGGGTGTGGTCACTGCTGGAGTTACATGGGCTACAGTCAAGTAATTCAGATGTAGAATAGTGCCCCTCATATTTCTATGTACATTCAAATCTGCTGAGATCCTGTCAAAACAGCATGATTTGGTGATTCCAGATGAGGCCAAGGCTGTATGTTTTGAATACAGGAAGCATAGTTCTGAAGTCAGCTTCTAGCTGGGCCCTTAGCCCTTAGTAAAATTTCCTGTACATAATCCAGTCCTTCAGAGAAAAGTCAGGAGAAATGGACAATGCTTTTGTTAGAGAGAAATTATCACTAACATGGAACCTCTTGTGGCCTGTTAGCAACCCTTAGTTATAACTTCCCCATTCAAGAATTTTGCCTCTTCTCTGATCTTTAATTGTAGGATAATTGCAAATAAAAAGCTTTGAGGGGAACGAGTACAGTTCTTCTTTTCCTGAATGGTTTTGATAATGGCTGAATTGTTCATTTCCCCCTTATGTTTATGATATTTATATAGGGATGGTTTTCATCTAAAGTCTGAAATACAATCCTGTCTTAGTATTTACCTGATTCTTTGCAAAAGCTGGGAGGAACATGTAATGTTCTGATTCAATTTCATAGAAACTCTTCAAAGTGGTCTATTACATTCTTTAGTATGGTATATTGTTTTTGAAGAATGTTATGGAAGTGTAAATTACAAGAATAAATTATTTTGGTGTAAATTTAGAGGAAACAGGTTCAGAATGTGACCCTTAAAATTTACTTATCCAGAAATAGAAGAAAATAATTCCAGATTGGAAAGCTATTTAGTTGTAGAGCACTGTTAGAATTTGCTCCTTTATTCTGAAGGATTGAGTTGATGATGGCTAAAGATTCAAATGAGGAATCAGTAGCTTCAGGTTTAATCTGGAAATAAGGATTAGGGGCTTAGTATCTGAGCTTGGTTGGAGAAAGCATCAGTACTAGGGCTAAAGGTTTCTCTGCTAAGGTTCAGTACCCAGAGATGGTCCTGGCCAGCACTTGCAGTGGAGTACCATGGGAATTTCCTGATGTCCTAGCTAGCCACAGAGGAAGAATGGATAAGAATCTCTCCAGGCTGCAGCCTGGATCTCAGCCTTGCTTGAAGCTCCCTCGTGATTCTATATCACAGCCGAGAGCAGAGCAGGGGACTGCCAGGTCCCTCTTGCTTCTCCAGTTACTCATTAATCGTGTTCTGGCTCCAATATGTTTTCTTGGCCTGAGCCAGATTCAGAGAAGGGTTCGCCTCCTCCCTTTTTCTCTGCAGGTCTACACCCGTCTTCATTAATTAAACACATTTGGATTCTCTTGTGTCTTATTCTTTCACTAGAAAGCATTTCTTAACCATTTCCAGCTAATTAGAATTCATGTTGGTGTTTTGGTTTGTTTGTACTTAAAATCACTTCTTGTATTTGAAACCACATCTTTTAATCTCTCCTGTTTCCTAGGAGGCTGCTAAATTAATGCATCTTCTCATTTAATTATCTGTGGTGCCTAGCATCTAATTTAGTGCTAGCGCATAGAAAGAACACAGCAAGAATTTTTTCTGAGTAAATGGTTCATCTCTTCCCATAATTCTCATATTCAAATATTCCATCAGTTTCCAAAACTTCATACATAAGCTCTCCAATACACTCAATATCCCTTTCTTTGGCTATATCAGCAATCACCGTGGCCTTGTTGTAACCTCAGTATCTTTTCCTTGCTACCATAATGAACTGCACCCTTTTTCTGAGGTGTGTCACCTTTCCTTGATGGGCTTGTGGGCCCCCCACCATTATACAGCCAAGGAATATTTAAAGCATTTTTGTACAACAATGAATTAACAATTGTAGCAATTAAGAGGAAAGAGGCCATGAATTAAGAGCAAGAGAGGGCGCTGTGCCTGTGAAAGTGATGGGAGAGGGAAAGGGGAATGGTGTGATCATATTTTAATTACAAAAACGCAAATACGAATATTTAAAAACAGAGTATTTTCCACATTGTTCAACTCTTATTCTTTTCACATCAGTAATATTTATGTAATATGGAACTTTAAAAAAATTTATTTATTATTATACATAAGTACACTGTAGCTGTCTTCAGAGAAGAGGCTGTCAGATCTCACTATCAGTGGTTGTGAGCCACCATGTGGTTGCTGGGATTTGAACTCAGGACCTTTGGAAGAGCAGTTAGTGCTCTTACCCAGTGAGCCATCTTGCCATCGCAAATCTTTCTCTTTCTTTCCTTCCTTCTTTCCTTCCTTCTTTCTTTCTTTCTTTCTTTCTTTCTTTCTTTCTTTCTTTCTTTCTTTCTTTCTTTCTTTCTTTCTTCCTTCCTTCCTTCCTTCCTTCCTTCCTNCTTTCTTTCTTTCTTTCTTTCTTTCTTTCTTTCTTTCTTTCTTTCTTTCTTCCTTCCTTCCTTCCTTCCTTCCTTCCTTCCTTTCTTCCTCCCTCCCTCCCCCCCCTCTCTCTTTAAAGAGTTAATTTATCTTATGTATATGAGTACATGGTTGCTGTCTTCAGACACACCAGAAGAGGGCATCAGATCTCATTTCAGGTGATTGTGAGCCACCGTGTGTTTGCTGGAATTTGAACTTTGGAATAGCAGTCGGTGCTCTTAACCGCTAAGCCATCTCCCCAGCCTCCAGAACTTTTAAAAATACAAAATCGCATGTCTATTTTATCCAGAAGGAAATCCTCCATCTACAGACACATACTCTGCTTGATTCAAGTTCTGTGTGTCTAAAGTGTGTTTCATGTTGCATTGAGAGCTTGCTTTGTGAATTCCCTAGACATTGCTGCTCCTACTCAGGTGTCATTGGCCTTTGGGAAAACTATTTTTAAAGCTGCTTCTCTCCCTTGCTCCCCTGAAGTTCCCCAGTTGTGAACACATGTAATTTGTAAACTACTGAAATTATAAGCTCTAATTTTGAAATTTTGTGAAAATTATTTTTAGTATTTGGGGAGCTCAGTTTTAGAAGCTATAATTTTAATAATAATGACGGTGGTGGCTTTGAACTTACTGGCATGCCTTGATCATTTCACCTCAACCCTTATGCTGAGGCAAGATATTCATAGTACTAAATAAGCATTTTTGTTTCAGTTTTGTTATGTCTGACAAGCCTTAAAGATTAATATTAAATTTATTAAAGAATATCCATTAACATGAGTGTACTAATGTTAAATTTTTTTTCTGTAAATATTTTTATTTGAATCCACACTTGCATTCCAAAAAGGAACACTGCTTGGTAATGCTATGATTTCTGTAACATGGTGCTGGATTCTATTTAGTTATATCTTATATAGTATTTTTAATCTTGTACTTATGAAAAGTTAGCATTTATTCCTCTTGTCTTTGCTGCCATTTTTATATTTTGGTAAGACCTCAATTCCTCCTCACTATATGTGACCATTTGTGCCATGTAACATGCATGATAATTCCCTAAATTAAGAGCTTCCTATTATTTCCATCTTCAGAGCTCAATAGCTTGGTATATAGCCTATTCCCTCTGATAAGCTTCCTGTCTTTGTTTACTTTCCAGATTCTTTCAGGAATGCTCCTTGTTGATGACTGGCTCACAATGAGGTCAAACCAATGGTTTATATTGTCACTTCTGTTGATCATTCTCCACCTTGGTGTTCCCATCAGACTGTTTTCATATCTCTGCTTCAACATACATCAAATGGCAGTGACATTCTCTTTGTAACCATTTCTCTAGCTTATTCTTTTAAGGAGATTTCGAATTCCCACCATTATAAATCAGGTCTGAGCACAATACTACTACATAGTAAGTGCTCAGGAAAAGCTAGTTAATCAGTAAGCAACTAAAGGAAACTCAAGCATAGGTTAACCTTACTCAAGTGCTAGACTTCGTGATGTACTGCACATATAGCTGTAGAACCACAGGGAGAAATAGGCTAGTTCTCTCAGTAATGTTTCACTGCCTGCCTATGCCTTGGCAGGACCCCCAAACATGCATTTGAATGAGTCCATCTTTTATATTTCTTATTGTGGCGTCATGGTGGCAGGATGCTTTCTTTAGATGCAATGGATTTTGTCTTAGTTAGGATTTTTATTGTTGCTAAGAGACACTCTGATCAAGGCAATGCTTATAATGGCAGCATTTAATTGGAGCTAGCACACAGGTTCAGAGGTTCATGGCAGGAAGCATGGCAGCATCCAGGCTTGGTGCTAAAGAAGGAGCCAGGAGTTCTACCTCTTGATCTGAAAGCAGTCAGGAGAGGGCTGGCTTCCAGGTGCCTAGGAGAATGCTCTCAAAGCCCACCCCTACAGTGACACACTTTCTCCAACAAGGCCACACCTTCTAATAGTGTCACTCTCTGGGCCAAGCATATTCAAACTACCACAGATGCCAAAATGGTGGGCGTAGGATCATTCTTTCATGATTTTTTTTCATTAAAAAATATATCTGTAATTGATGAATACCTGTATGCTCAGTGAGCCACAACTGTGGATTCTTCAGTGTTCATGTTCTGGTTGGAGAAGGTGACCAACAATGAACTGATGTGAAACTAGATACATTGCTGTCTAATTCTGAAAAGAATGATGGAAGAGGGGAGATGGAGGAATTTCTTTAGACACCAGTGGGTGTGGCTGAAACATTGGAGAAGCCATACTAGCTTGAGAGTTGAGAAGGAGTAACTGAGCCACACCTCTGTTAACTTAGGGAAATTCCCAGGGAAAGGCAGCAGTGAGCTTGGCATATCTTGGGCGAACGCCAGGGTGGTTGGAAAGTTGGGGCTGTTAAAAAGACTAGAAGCTAAAGGGCACGACCTTCTCAGCCCATCTGGCAGCTGCAGACTGTGTGAGAGCTTGGGAAAATTGTATTTTAAATGTGATGCAATATTTTGGAAAGTCTTGATTAGAGAGGTATCATCCATGTGAAAGAATATTTGACTGCTATGGGGGAACAAAGGCATTTTCTTGTGTCCCTAAGCATCACTGTAAAAACTGTTTGCCTGAAACTGGCTTCTTTGCCCCGAGGAAGGCATAGGATGAGCTCTGTGCTGGAGATGTACACGTGAAAAATTACTGCTCTTCTAATTCTTTTTCTTCTTCCTTTCTTCTTCCCTCTTCCCCAGAGTGGGACGTTCAGCCATTCTTTATATGAACCGTTTGCTTTCCTTACCTTCTGACAGGCTATAGTCTACATATTTCTCAGCAACCTTAGCATCACTACCCAGATAGAGTCTAATCACGTTGTTAGGCTTTTATATGCCTGGAAGGAGTTTTTTTTTTTTTTAAAGCTCACTCTGAAGTTTCTTAAACACGAACAAAGAGATGAACTGACTCCTCTGACTGACTGAGCACCATCATTTTGAGCCATTATCAGGCAGTAGCCAGCCCACAGGTATTTGCAACAGTAGCACTGAAACCAAGCAAGCTTTAAATTGATTTAGCAAAAAAACACTTAGCTACTATTTCACGGTAGGGAAAACAATAATAAATCTTAAAGGAGAATCATCCCAGGACATTATGAGAAATAAAACTGTTGTAAACTCATTGGTTTCTGCCAGCACTTATTTTTATGGTTTTTTTTTTTTTTAAAAAAAATATGATTGTTTATAGAGAAAATGAGAACCGGTTCATGCTTTGAGGGAGTGGAGACCACAATCATCAGGGAAATGCTGATCTGCCTACCACCATTGTGCAACTGTGTTGCAAAGAATGACACAGCATGTCCTGAGTAGTAAGGAAGAAAGAGACTGATGCAACCCTTTACCCCTGCAGTGACTGTTGAACATTTTGCCTAAGTGCACTGGTGACCCTGAGTAGGATTATGCTGGCTCTCCACAGCCAATGGGTACAGTCTTTTCATGACTCTGTTTTCAGAGACTAGTGGTAGATCCATACCTGCCACACTGAGTATTTGCAGCATTGAAATCGATATGTGTTAAAAATCAGGAGTTCCCTGTCTTTGTCTGCACTCAAGAGCCTGGTGTTAAATGTTTTCCACCATGCTCTGCCAGACACTGGACATATTGAAATACACCTTACCCTCTCTGCTTGTCCTCTAAGATCAGCTCCTCTGCTACATACTTGTGATCTGTAGAAAGACAGAAAGCAGCTTCAAATCCTTAGCTTCACCCCTTCAACGCGGCATTGCCCCATACACAGACTTTCTCTTATCTTGAAACACGTTTCTCATTGGAACTAGGGCTCCTGATGTGACATATCTTCTTCCTCTAAATGCTTTTCCTTAGCTGAGTAATCTCCATCCCATGATCCATCTCTCCTCCTGAGATGCTTCTGTTGTTCTTTCACGTTTCTCTTCAAACCTTGACTAGCTCAGGATCCCCCACACAGCATCCCTGTTCCATAGCTCAGCCTGTGAGGAATCCATTGTGTGGCATTGCCTAGCTTTTGGCCCATTCTCCACGACTTGTTTTCTTTCCTGTTGCTCACATGAGGAAATGGTACAGGAAGATGGAAATAAAGGCCCATACTTGTTAGGATGAAAAAGTCCTTCCTTTTTTTTTGCCCGAGTAAACCTTCTTTCTTTTGGCATGTCACTCAAACAAACCTTTGTCCTTGAAATCTTTCCTAAATTTTCCTACTCTCTGACACATCATCTTCATCCTTCTTTTACAGTTTATTAGCACATTTTTAGCTTAGAGTAGGAATCCTCACATGTCGCCTTTGCCCCTTGCTTGGAGGTGAGCACAATGCTCTGCTCAATAGATTTGCTGAAAGGATAAATAAAAGGGAAGAAAGTCTGTACTCCGGTGAAACATCTCTTAGCTTCTAGATATGAAGGAAACCAAAGTATAGGAATTTAAAACAAGATGGGATATTTCTAGAAGTTATCCCAAAAGTTTCACTTCTAAGTGAGACATCTTTATTTTATGTCATGTATTTGAGGAAGATGTCATATGGAATGTGAACTGGAATAGAATTCTATAATGCAACATAAGGTAGAATCGGAACAAATGGGTGGGAGCTGCAGAACACACTTTCATTTAAATTATGGAAATATGAGGAGTCTTCCCGAGAGCTGGATGTGGTAATTGTCTATCACGGGAATGAGATTCCTAAAAAGACACCGAGCTCCCATCTCAGACAGATGACACAGAGGGGTGACCATCTGTTCAGAGTGTTAGGGGCGGAACTGCTGCAGAGAGTCAGTGTCTCTTTCTTAAGGTCTGCTGAGACTCTGATTCTATAACTGTCACCCAGCCTCTGATGGACCCCAAGCACCCTGAACAAAGGTGTGCTTCCATGATCATTGTTGTCGAGACCTTCACTTTAGAAGAATTATCAAGGACAGTGAGGAAGAAAATATCTATAAAGATCAATCCCAATCTCATTGGAAAAGCCTCTCTAAATTTTAGATCTTTAGCTTGTTGGAAAAAATGTAACCTTTGTGAGTGTTAGAGCTTAAAAGTGAGGACCAGAAGAGCAGCCATGTTATTATCGACCCACGTGAGTTAGGGAAACTTCACTCTATCATTTCAGTTTGTTTCCTTTGGGTTCCCAAGGAGGAGAGAGGGATGCTGGGGGGGTGGGTGTATACTCATTCTATAGAGCCATCACATCTTCAGGCTTTCCTCAGCTGTAGACATCTGTAAATGTCATTCACTTTTGCTCGATTGATGGAAATTTACATGGGGCTTTTTTATTCCTTCTTTAACTACTGATGGGGATGTTGGTCTTGACTGTTACACTCTCCTCTGCAGAAGCAAATTATCATATTCCTTGCATAGGATTTTTTTATGTTTTTCTTTCTCTTCTTTTACTTTCTTTTGAGTTTGACCCTAACCACTAGCAGAATGGTGATTTTCTCCTATTATGACCTTTCCCCACTTCTTCTTCAGTCCCCATGACCACTACTTAGCCAGCTACCCCATTTCCTCACCTCTTGAGCGTCAACATCTCTTCCTGAACGTCTCCTCAATCCTGACTTTACCACTTATTAACAGTGGGTGTGAATGATGCATTCAGGGAATAGGTTGTGAGTATCTATTCTGAGCCAGGGACTGCACAGAGCTAGGGAACTTGGTGAGCAAGGCTTGTCTGAGCTGGGGCTCAAGTGAGACCAATCACATGAGGACACGGTTGCAGGTATAACAGGTATGCAAGGTTGTCAGAGGCAGTCTTGGGGTCACCTCATCTCGTAAGGTTATTCCAGAAGTCTTCTTTGAGGGCTGTTGTCGAAGAGAGGACAGGTTTTACCCAGAGGGATTAAAAGAATAATTTATAATAATGCAGAGAAGCGAGTGTTGAACTAGACTTTGAATGCTCATTTTGCCACTTATTAGCAGTGGAATGTAGACAACAGCGATGCAGTTTTAGGTAAGAGTTGTGGAGGCTTTCAGACCTCTCCTAGTTGCTTCTGGAAACGGGTTTTTCTTTCTACCCTTTTGGGGCCTATCTAAGAGGCTGGCCCTGGGGACAGTGGGTTGTAATGTCTGGTTTGCCTTTTGAGCCTATAGTGGATGAATTCCTTTACTTTGAGTTGAGAATGGCTGCTTCAGCACTGTGGGTTGGGTGGGGGTAGGTTCTGGGGTGAGCAGCTCCCTTTGGTCCAGCTGACTGATCATCCTGAAGCATCCACGGCTGTCCAAAGCAAGGGTGTGAAAGGCCCTTCCCTGTGCGGTGAATGGATATGAATACTGGTTTATTTTTTGAGCCAAAAGACACTGAAGTCTTGATGAAAGGCTCCCAAGCATCTCAAAAAGCTCATCCCAGCACCACATCCTCTGGGAACAGCCTCCACTGCTGCTGCCCTGTTATTAAGGCACATGGCGGAGGATTTGTGCTTCTGCGGGTTGTGGGCTTGGCAGCCAGCCACTGCTTAATGTGAGAAAGGCCTATGGGAGGATCAGCCCTTTGAAACAGAAGTGGGTGGCAGCCGCTGCATGTGGCTGGGGTGTGGTCTGGGATACTGCATGCCTTCTGTATCTTTCCTCTCCCTCACTCCCTTGGCCCTTGGGCACACCCCACTGCTTTTGGACGGTGAAAGTTCTGCTGTGAAACAAGAGGCCAACCTCATGAATCCCCAGAGAGTGGGGCAGAGGAACAGCACCCTGGAACCACAAAAGAAGACAGGGCCATATTCCTTCTCATCTGCCCATGACACAGATTCAGCGGGGGCAATGGCAAGTGGTTTCTGCCTTGTCTTGTCCCTCACTTACACCTTTCTAATAATAGTGATGGCTCTTTTTGTCTCTTTTTATTAGCGATTAGCAGCATAGACAATATATCTTGTTATATAATTACTTGTCTATGGAACTCAGAGTAAATTATTTCCTGGGAGGGAAGATATTGTGCCCAAGAGCACACAACTGGTTTAGTTGGTCATTCTATCTATCTATCTATCTATCTATCTATCTATCTATCTATCTATCTATCTATCTATCTATCTATCTATCTATCTATCTAACTGTCTGTCTGTCTGTCTGTCTGTCTGTCTGTCTGTCTACCTATCTACTTGTCTATTCCTTACTCCGAAGGTGGTCGCCATCCTGACTTACAGCTTCATCAATGAAACTTGCGTCCTACCACATTTCCTGTGTATTTATGTCAGCTACAAACCCAGAATGGAGTTTGCCATGCATTAGGCACATAAATGTCTTTACTTTCTTCTTTATTGTGGTAACATATTGTGCTTCTAAGTATATAGTGTAAAACAATAGACATTTATTTTCTCTTTGTTTCTTTGGGTCACACTCAAGTTTTCTTTATTTCTTCTGTTTTATTTGAGACAATTGTAGACCCATATTTAGTTTATGAAAAAGTAGAGAGAAACCAGTATGTCTTTCACCCTACTTCTGACAAACATAGCATCTTTGCTTTTTAATATTTATTTATTTTATTTTTAATTAGCATATAAAATAACAGATTTGCCTATGACATTAAAATTTTATGTGCGTGCGTGCGTGTGTGTGTGTGTGTGTGTATGTGTGTGTGTGTATGTGCGTGTGTGTGTGTGTGTGTATATGTGTGTGTGTGTGTGTGTGTGTGTGTGTATGTGTGCCTGTTCATGCGTGTGCAGGTACTTGTTTGTGTGCAGGTGATTGTGGTTCATGTTAACAGGGAACAACCTTACCATTTTGAGGAATGTCATTCACTCCTCATTGGCAAGGAGCCCACTAATTAGTTTAGACTAACTGGCCAGCTAGCAAGCCACAGGGATACTCCTGCTTCCTCAGCACTGAGATTATAAGAAATATCTACCATGCTGATAGTTTTATGTGAGTCCTGGGGAATGAACTGAGGGATGAGCTCAAGCCTATGCTTGTAAGGCAAAACCTTTACTGACTGAGCTCCTGATGGGATCTCCATACATACTTGACTGTGTCCCCACCCCCACCTCCCTGCCTGTATTCCTCCATCTACAGTATTTCCTTTCCACATTCAAATCACCCAAGCCTCTTGTTCCTTTCTCATGGTCCTCTTGATCCATGCTTATGTGACTCCACTCCCACTTCCACAAATACACGTATGTACAATTTAGAAACGTGTATCCACACATGCTGCTCCTCCAAGAGACAGCTCTATAGGAAGAACTATAGGTGCTGCTGGTCTCTCCTCATCCCCAAGAACAAGAAGGTACTTGCTCTCAAATACTTGCCTACCACCTTCTAGAATCTAAGACCAAGTCTTCTCTTACATTTTGAGCCTAGGACTCTTACCTGTCTCCTGGCCTGTCTCTCTCCCTGCTATGTCAGGAGATCCCCAGGGAGATGAGAGAGACTCTGAGTTGAGCATCGATGGCAAGCATGCAAAGATTCACACCTATGCAATGAAGTCTTTGTAAAATCTCAGGCAGTCAGGACATGAGTGCTTCCAGATTGATGGGTATGAGAAGGTGGTCCAGTGGGAGAGCAGGAAAGCTGTGCAGCCCTCCCTGGAAGGTGGTTCTGCTGGACAGGGCCGGATTTCTCCTCCTTCCCCACCTCCCCACACACATCTGGGGCTGTGGAGCAATTCCCTTTGGCTGTCCAACTGGATACATCCTAATAGCCACGATGATAGGTAGGGTGTGAAGTGAATTACATTCGTGGGCAGAGGTAAGAGACCTAGGTAGAGAAACATTTCCACACAGTGGCCAGAGTGTTGTGCTATGTATACGGGAGTAGCGTGCCTGCTCTGGCTTTCCTTCCTTCTAGGATGGAGGAAGTTTCTCTCAAGTTAGGCAGGATGGAGTTAAGGATTTTCATTGTTTGGTTTTCAAGCCAAAACACATAAAGCTCAATGCCTTGGCAAAATGAAATTTGTTTAAAACATAGAGTCTAGGTTTCACCCACTCCTACAGCCCTTGCTCTGTCCTCTAGAGGAGTGAGCCTGTGAGAGTCCAAGCTCCCAGCCATCTTGGCAGGCAGTAGGGGCAGAACCTTAGATTACAGGGCTTTAGTTGACTGGCCCTTCAATTGTTCTACAGTGAGTGTGACAGTGATGGATTGAACACGAATTTAAGAGAAAAGTGATTGATTTTCTGCCAGACAGCCATTTTTATGTGGTCCTTTATCATATACCCTCTAAAAAGAGTGAGACTTCTGATTTAGAAGCAAATGTTGGAATAAAAATTTACTGCTAGCAGGCACTCTTAATTTGTAGCCACTAGAGGGGGGTAGCGACTAGGTTTCCCCGGCCTTGGCTGGTGAGTGAGACCCTCCTTTAGCAAGATATGCCAGGCTTTGCCAAGAGCAGCTCAAAGAGGCTTGGTGGGTTAACTCTAAAGGAGAAAGAGCCCAGAAAATGCCTGCAGTCAGTGCCGGCTCTTCCTGATCCAGCCAGACCTCAGAGCTGAGGGGGGACAGCTCATTTTCCCAGAGGTATTTCTCTCTTTATAAATATTCATTTGGCAGTTGCATGCATATACGCAGCATTATACTTGCATTCAAACCCTTTTACTCACTGGCAATCCCCTCCTTTCCTTCTGAACCCTTTATTCTTCCCAACTAGGCCCCAGTAGCTATACCATTCAAAAAGATGATGTCCCCACCTACAGCGGACATTTGCTGTCCATAGCTAAGGGGGTATGCCTGACGACAGTTTTGACAGGGAGAACATACTTCCAACTCTGAACCTTCTGAGCATCAATGTGATGGCTCAAGTGGAAAGTTCCACAAGTTCTGCACCTCACTGCATGGGATGGGTTTCAATTAGACCACAGGTGCACTAAGGGGATGCAGCTGTAGCTACTAGGTATGCAAGGTATATGCAGAATGGAACTAGTTTGTGTTTTAGATGTGGCTTTTGTGTCCAAGAAGTATGTGTGTGTGTGTGTGTGTGTGTGTGTGTGTGTGTGTGTGTGTATTTTGGAAAAATTTGAAATCTCAAGCACTCCTTGTCTCAAAAATGTTAGTCAGAGCATCTTTGACATCATAGCCTAAGATTGTGATAAAAATGAAACTTGTGCCAGCATTAACTTTGGGGACCAGTGTTTTAATAGGCACATGTGGTCTGATATATGTCCTTATGAAGAAGGGATGCCTTTTAGGTACCAGAATTAGCATGGTAGTTGTTAAAAGTCACAACTCTGATGGATAGACACATGCAGGACTTCCTTGTATAAAAGTAGAGGGTGTTATAAAGGACAAGGAAGCTATCAAAGGGAAGAGGGGACAAGAAAAGGTAACAGAAGGGCAATCAGACACATATTATGTGTTCCCACCTGCAGAATGGGGATGGAAAATGGGACCAGGTCACAGATGTGTATGCAGAGGAGCAGAGTGCAATGATATGCATATATGAAAGGTTAATAAAGAAACCCATTATTTCATATGATCACTCCAATTAATTATAAAAGTTAAAACCACGGTAAGCACTGTTACCTTTAAAATAAGTCACTGTAATCACAGAGACTTATGTTAGTCCACAAAAATATCAGCTTCCCAAGCAGCTCAGAGGATAATGGCCTGTGCTGGGTTTCTTGTGCTTTGCCGGCTTCTGCTATTGAGGCAATGCCATTTATCTCTCAGGCAATGTTATAATGATTAAAAAATCAATTTGTGTGAAGTGCAGTCGTGCCTGTCCTGTATTCCTGGCACACAATAGACTGAGGCAGGAGGATTGAGAGTTCTGCCAATATGTAGGCTAGATAGTAAATAGACCAGGATTTCCCAGTATCTGTAGTCTTAAGTAGTTTTCTGTTTTTAAAGGTCCCTATGAGCCATATAGTATAACATGTATAAGAGTCCGGCAATTACAGCAGGCATTTGCTGTAAACACCTCTCTATCGAGATGGCTTGGTAAGGCTTTTGTTAACTTAGTTGCTGCAGCCTTCAGGGAAGGCAGGAAGGTAACCTCATAAGCTTGTGGTTACCCTGGAAGGAATGGGAGGGTCATTGTAGCCTGGCACACCAGGTTTCATCCTGTGCCATTTCCGTAGACAGACCTGAACTCTAGAGGACTGGATCCCAAGCACAAAGAAGTGTCAGAGTCAGATGGTGTGCCAGGCTGTCCTAGGCCACACAATTGTCCTATGAGGCTCCTTTTTTTTTTTGTATGAATATCTGTTGAGAAGTTGACCATGTGACTGACTGTCCAGTCTAGGATATGAAGATCTGGAAACCCTACCCCACAACCCCTCCCTTTCCTGGAATTTCCCAGTTTGCTTGGTTCTGTAACCAAATTCCACAGATGCTCAAGGTCCGTCTCATGTATCTTGCAACAGGAAGGCCTTCTGGCTGCCCATGACACACCCAGTGGAATTTGTCCACAACTTCTCAATTGCACTGGCTTTCTGCCATATCAGACTATTTAGTTTGATGTTTAGTCTCTGTGTTCTCTTTCTCTCTCTCTCTCTCTCTCTCTCTCTCTCTCTCTCTCTCTCTCTCTCTCTCTCTC
>NC_034599.1:18799695-18814253 GCF_900095145.1 Mus pahari
TCTCTCTCTCTCTCTCTCTCTCTCTCTCTGTCTCTCTCCTCTCTCTTCTCTCTCTCCCTCCCTCTCTCTCTCTCTTAAAATCTGTCTGCTTTAGTCTATGTGTTTTGCTTTCTGCCTTCAATAAGCTCAGGCTTCATGAGCTCTCTCTTTTTACTTAGGAGTTAGCCAAAGGTCTAACCTGGGGTACAGTGGAGGAGGGAAGGGATGAGGCTGGGCCCCAGATCTCTTTTGTATGGGTAACAAGAAAAGCCAGTTAGACTCCCATCCTCAGTGCTCTATGGCTTTGTTCACACACTACAGAGCAGCTCAGACTTGGAGTGCTGTCCTGTCAACCCTGGAAGTCATAATATTCTGGTCAGAAGTTGTGTCACGGTGGACAAATGCAACAGTGGTGCCAAACTGTAGCTGGCCCACCCAGAAATGATCTGGAAAGAGAAATAGAAATTTCTTCCTGTGTTGGCTCTGCAAGCTTTTCTGTTCTTTCTTTAACCCAATAAAGCAACTCACACCTTGGTCCATGTCATTGGATCTGGTAGCCTCTCTTCACATATTACAGTGCCATTTCCCTCTTGTGCACAGGTAGGCCCAAGTGTGTTTAAGTGTCCATATAGCCTTGAGGACCTCTGTTACCTGGATCAAAAATTTTTGAGGCATAATGTGATATAGATAGACCATCTCTCCATTGTTACCAAGCCTGGATGCTTCTTTGAAACTCAGATTCAACAATGAGGGCAAAATTTTAAGGGTTAAAGTGTAGGTGAATCATTTAGTAGTCTCCTGGTAGCTGACCCACTTGACCAGGGCTGCCTCTCACTTCTCTTGACCTCTTCTCTGAGTTTCCCAAACATCAACCAGCCTAAGATAGTTTCACCAGCTTCTAAGAACAGACACAAACAAGGGCAGCCATGGAACAGATACAAACAAAGGCAGCCATGGAACAGATACAAACAAGGGCAGCCATGGAACAGATGCAAACAAAGGCAGCCATGGAAGAGATACAAACAAGGGCAGCCATGACCACAAGGTGGTTTTCTAGGTTTCTTGTTTTGTCTTTTGTCTTTTCTGCTGCTGCTAAGTTTTGCCCCATTACTCCTTAGTCTCAGAAAAATTGACCTACAGGTTGAGAGATACAGTCCAGGCAAAGTTCCTCTTTGGTGGCAGAGGAGAAAGCTCTTTCATGTCTGGCTGCTGCCTCTGATGGCTTGATTCCTGTTTTCCTGGAAACAGAGCAGAGATCCCAAGGTTAATCCTTGTGCCCGTTCGGCACTTTGACTGGAAGCAGAAGCCCTCACCTCTGTTCATCACAAATGGCCCTTATACCCAGAGAAAGCCACAGGAGATCTACTTGGCTTTGCTGTTGCTAGGCAGCACAGCCATGTTTATTTTAGCACTACTAGGAGATTTTTAATAACACAAAAAGCTATATGTTATGTTATTCTTACCATAATGAATATGTGCTTTTCTGAAAATATCTTATTAAATCAGAATTATCTCATCAAGTCTTATTTTCCCACAATCATTAAATTAAGGAAAAAAATCAACTAGGAGACAGGATAGGAATATAAGAAGCTCCACATGAAAAGAAGAACAGAAAGGATTTCTACAGAAGCAGCTTATTTTGGGGTCCTGTGTAGCCAAGGACTATGAGAAAAGTGCTTAACTCTCTTAGCCTCCGGCCACTAGGTATAGTCATGGCCTTTGGGGCAAAAGCTTAACCATATGAGTCCCCTCTGTCCATTTGTAGCCATGGCCTGTGAGGTAAATGCTCAACCCTATGAGCCCCCCACCCCCACCCCGTAATGTTATGACCTGTGAGGCAGGTGCTCAACCCTGAGTTGTGCAAGGTGGTCATGCCTTCCTCTTCTGTGATTTATGCTTTTCTGGATACCTCCCTAAAATATAACACATTCTGGATGTAAAAGAACTGGACCCATTCCTCCTCCTGAAGAGAGAAAGAAGTTATGAAAGTTCAAAAACTGCAGGTGCCCTGAGCATGGGACTCGGGAGGATGTGGTTATCCTTTCTTGGGCTAGTCAAGGCGAACATGTGAGGAATCGAGCTTGAAAGGATAGACATGATCAAACAAACACACAAAACAAAGCACACTTAGAGCAAGATTAGCAAGATGGGAAGAAAGTCCAGGGTTGATGAGACATCCTTCATGATCTGGTAAATGTGAATGAGTAAGAGAGTAGGTTGAGCTCTAGATTTCTAGGGATCTTGATTGAACACCAAGAAACATGGCCTTCCTTTTTCTTGTTTTTAGGAGATGATCACATTATGTAGCTCAGACTGGTTTTGAACTTCTTTCTGTTCCTTCTCCTTCTGCTCTGCTCTCATTAGGATGAGCTTTCTTTTGATGTACCAGTCAGAAGGCTGGAGTAACTTTGATCCTAATCTGACTACAATTAGGAATCTCTCTGTGAATGCAAAGGTGACTCCATGTTCTAATGGAGTTGGCTTCCATTAGCGAGCATCACCCAAGAGAACCTTCTATGTTTAGGAAAGCTTCTGAATTGTCCAATGTATGTCTCTAGCAAAGTGTATCTAGTGAGAGTATACAAATGGACACAACTTAATTTCGCTATGATTTACTTATGCTGTTTAGACAGCCACTTATGGGCTGCAGTTGCTACGTTAGAGCATTGCTGGAGGGAGTCATGATGTTATTGGCTCTACTGCTAAGAAACTGGGATGAACTGATCTGACCATAAGTGTCCACCCTGATGTTGATAATGCATTGGTTACTATGAGAAGAAATGAACATGTTTACAAGGAGATGTCGAACTACCAACACACACACACACACACACACACACACACATGCAGACACGAGAGAGAGAGAGAGAGAGAGAGAGAGAGAGAGAGAGAGAGAGAGAGAAAAGAGCTGTAATGGATGAAAAGTACATCAAAAAGAGAATGCTTGAGAACCAATTCTTTTGTTCTTACTTTTATTTATGTTATGCATGTAATTTGTATGTAAATGTGCACATATGTATATAGCAGTGTAGAAGATAGTTCATTAGAGAGTAAGGAGGAGCACTCTCAAGGGATGAGGGTAGAAAATGTGTGGGTAGGGGAGCAGGGGCGGGGGGTATAGGGAACTTTCGGGATAGCATTTAAAATGTAAATAAAGAAAATAATAATAATAAAAAGAAAAATACTTTGTAATTTAGGAGGTCTGGTGTTTGTAGTAGTTATGGAGAGATTCACAGGTTTAGAAGAAATCCGGTAGAATAAATAACCCTCTAAACATAAAAAAAAAAAGGACTATCATGCTGGTCCACATTGAAATAGATAACCTTCCTGAGCAGTTTTTGTGTGAAGCTTATTGATAGGCCCACTTGAATCAAGTCTTACAGGGGAGTCTTTGGTCCAGATAGATAATAATCTCTTAGGATTTAAATGGTTATCTATTAGTGAACCTCTGGGTCAGGTGTATGACTAGGATCCCATTATTTTGACTAGGACTTCAAATCCTACACTTACAGTCTTTGTTTTTTTTTTTTTTTTTATGAGTTGTTAACTATGAAAGAGGGCCCAATCCTAATGGCTTTCAATCCTGCTAATATAAAACTCAGTATCTAGCAAATCCCATCAAAAATTGGAGCTCAGAATCATTTAGGATTTGGACATCAAGTTAATCCGACTACTTCTGGATAAAATGGGCATAGAAAGGTTTAGGGTCTCCACTTCCCACTCCTATCCATTTGCAGGCTTTGGAGAACAATGAAAGACACTAACACATGCAATTGAACTACTGAAGGGTCTTTTGAAAGTGAATAGGTTGTACTTTGGAAAAGATAAAATAAGACATCAATTAGGAACACAAGTTCCCAAAACTACATCGACTACTCCTGAGATTGTGATGGGTGTAACTTCTTCATCACGAAAAGCTGCCTGCTTTTTATGGTGGTGTCTGACATGGCTTGAATTTATTTATTTATTTTATTATTATTATTTTTATATAGCCAGACCATTAAAAAGTACCCATTTTGGCTGGGTAGATCTCTATGAGTCCAAGACCAGTCTGAGCTACCCAGTGAGTTCCAGGAGAGCCAGAGGGCTACAGAGAGAAACCCTGTCTCAAAAAAGCCAATAAAATAAAATGGTACCCATCTAGCAACCTAGGAAGAATTGAAGAAAGCAGATTTGGTCAGATTGTAATCAGTTCCTAGCATCTCCTTTAAAAAGAGCTGGTCATCATGAAAATTATGAAGTTCTGGAAAGTTCTGGAAGTGAAGAGGAGTCCACCAACTTTTTTTTTTTTTTTTTTTTTTTTGCCCTGTCTTGGACTCAGAAAAAGAATTAGTTTCCATTTGCATTATAGGAAGCCAGAAACAAATAGCCATACAAATGTCTCCTAGCAAAAGAGTCAGAGAGCAACTCATGTCTTTTAGTGAAAGAGAAACAGGTAGCAAACCAAATTCATCTGCTCATTTGAACAGGTCTAAGGTTACTTAGGTATTGAATTTCCCAGGGGTCTCTGGGAGATACTTCGTCAGGGAGGCTTTGCCTCCTCAGGACTGAGGAATCCAGCTGGCAGTTGCTGGCACCTTGGTGACTGCATCTTTAAGATTAGCACAAAGATCCTTCCCATTGATGATGATGTTTGAGTTGGAAGCCAACAGGCCTTGGCGGCTTCCTCATTCCAGAAACAACATCTGGGATTCTGGTCTGGAGTGCTTTCAGTCTCAGGGCAGTGACCCTCCAGGACCCTGTCTTGTCACAGCAAGGGCAAGGGGCCTTATGAGGATGCCCGATCATTGGCCAGTTTCTTCTCCACTGACTTGTTTAGTGACAGACACAGCATTTATTTTTCAGTCTGTTTCCTCTGGGAGAGAAGCCAGCAGGAGATCTTGAATCTCCATCTAATAATTTAGAATTTCTACATGAATTTTTTTTCTCTTTTTCTAATAGCTTTGGCATCTTTTCCCCACTCTCTATCTTTCTCTATGCCTCCATTGTTACATGCTTTACAGAGAAAACCCAAAGAGTAGGCAGGTAGACCTACCCTCGGAGCCTCTCTGCAAAGCTCAGTGTAGATGCTGGGCCTCCCCTCTGGCACAATGAGAGGTGAGTCTTTTGACAAACTCCTTCTTTATTAGAACACAATCATGATGTGGGAATGTTGTACAAGCAGAAATCTAAAAGACAAACCTCAGCAACAATAAAATCCACGAAAGTCTTCTACTTAAGATATAACCTAGATTTATATTATACTATATAATATAATACTGATGCATATCAATGAAAGGAGGGACAGTAAGCTCCCAGAGACGCATTATGAACACTCAAGCCTATCTGTTTTGTTTTATTTTGTTTCTATGATTATACAATATCAATTTTTATACTGCTTGATATTTTAATATTTCCAAAACATCAGTATTAAGGCTGTGGAATATTTATTGGACAGTCACCAAAGTTTTATTAAATGGATCCCTATTGTGGGCAATGTAGGTTATTGCCTCTTTTCTTAGACATTATTGTTCTGAAAAATCCTTCTGTCTGAAGACTCAGTTCACACAGATCACTACTCGTTTAGGTGGAAAACTTTTCAGTTGAGAAATAAAAGCATTTATTTGTGTCACCCCTTTCCCATATATCTTCATCATTGACCAGGACCATTTGATGGCATCCTACCTGTACCAGGCCAATGAGAGCTGTGGATACAGGGGCAAGATGTCTACAGAGGCCTCAAAAAGGGGGAGACAAAAGCTCATTGGAGATGCAAAGTAGGAATGACAATAAAGGTATAGCCTGGTACAGCCAATAAAGCTGTCTGTGGAGTCTGAGCATGATGATGCTAGATGTGAGGGTTTCTGGAATGAAAACTGAAACATGAGAGGAGATGAGGTCGATGAGGACGCACAGGCCACGTGGAGTGGCTGCTTTCAGAACAAGACTAATCTGGCTTTGCCTTGGAAATCCAGAGGCAACATCCGGGGCAAAGATAGCCCTGTGTATTTGGTGCCTGGATACATTTGCTGGAATATGATTTCACAGGATTTCTTTAATGAAGGGGAATCAAAGTATAAGGAAATTCATCTTTGACCACTACAGAAAGGAGAGAGATCAGCCTCTCGATCCTGGCATCTGTGTCTAGGGCAACAGTCATCAGTGAAATGTAAAAGGCTCTTTTTGTGTCGCAGCTTTGGGTCTCCTTTGTCTGTTAGTCCCTGTTTCTCAAGACTATGTTTGAGTACTGGACTGCACAAGTAGCCTGGACTACCATCAGTTCCTGAATATAATCTCTGCTGTTTAGTTCTTGTTCATAGCTAGGCGGGGTACCAACTAGCACCTAGGGCTAACAGACCTCTCTCTTCAACCAGTAGATTACATGTCCAATGCAGAGACATCTGTATGTTGGCACTGAATGGCCATGGCCTGATACTTTTCAGGATCATGTGTGCCACTTAAAATCTTGATTATTTTTATGCATTCAGCCTTGAAATTGGTTCAGCAAGGAAGGAAATTGCTGAACAAAGACTAGGGGAAAAAAAAGTAAGATTAGCTTAATTTTATTAACCTTGAAGTTCTCTTACATAAAAGTCAACTTAGAATTGTTGAGTGATATATTGGCCTGCAGAGGTGAGGGATTTAGCATGATATGATACATATAGAATAGCCTAAGTCCGGAAGCAATTTTCATTTGCTCCTTCACCACTTAAAAGTATGAATTTGGACACACTTATTTATTTGAGTAAAATGATCCATTCATTTATAACACAGGAGCTCTGCTTAGTAGGCCTTGTCTGTTATTCTGTGACAGACCGCCTGGCAAAGCATTTGGTAAACTCTAATATTCTATCATGATGGAAGTTCATCATGATGCCTGTCTAGTTGAGAAATTTGAGAACTTGTTTGCCTTTAAACACATTTCAGCTTAATTGATGACTTGCTCATTCATTTTTTATATTAAAATTTAAGCTGGAGCTGCTGATTCAATACTCTTAGCCTAACTAAAGATCTGAAATGTTTGCTTTCTTGGGAATGTGTTAACTGGCATCCTGAAGAGGAGACTGGGATGCAAGACCTTGCAAGAGTAAATGCTAATTTCACATCCCAAAGCTATGGGCTTTTGGGCTTTTATCAACTTGCTTGGTGTTTTTGGCTGTGGTAGAGTAGAGCCAACCATTTTGTGTATCATTATAGTCACAAATGGCAGCATGTCTGTGCTCCAAGATCTTGTAAGCACAGCTTCTAATCATTGGCTATTTAAATCTATGGTAGTTAAAATTAAGTCAAATCAGACATTCTGTTGCTCAGTGGCTCCAGCTATATTCCAACTCCTTAGCAGACAAATACGGGGAGTGGTTACTTCCTTGAGCAGTGGGAATATTAGAACATTTTTGACATTGCATCAAGTTCTTTGGCATAGTCTTCTCAAAGAACAAAAACCTGATATCACAGTGTTTAGACTCTGTGTGGACACAGCTGTCTACAGAATTTTTATACTTATTTTTAGGTATCCACCTAGCCTTTTCTCACAGATATCTTTTCAAGTCTTTGATAATTTGATATATTCAGACAATATTTTCTCTCTGTTGTGACCCCTAGGTCCTGTGTAACAGACATGTGTGAATGTCCAGTCCATAAAAACTGTTACTGTGAGTCATTTCTGGCATATACCCGTGCCTGTCAGAGAGAGGGAATCAAAGTGCACTGGGAACCTCAGCAGAACTGTGCAGGTAAGAAAACCCCGGAGGGACCATCTAACAGTAGGCCATTGTCATGGTCAGGAAAACAATGGAGAGGAGAGCCACACAGGTGCTTGTGTGAACAATCCATTCCCCCACCCCCACCCCTGCTTGTCCCACAGGGAATCCCAGAGGTGATTCAACTGGCTTCCAACTTGACAAAACCCAGGAGCTTCCCATGGGGCAGAGCACTTAGGACAAATGCTTTGTGGCATGCACATTTTAACAATTTAAAGATTTCCACTGTTGCAAAACCCTCCCAACTTCAAGCTAACAGCTGGATGTGCTTAGAACAAGGACAGTCACAACTAGTTTGGATCATGTGTGGAACAAAAGAGATTCAAGACCATTACAGTCATCTAAGGTCTTCAGGGTAAACATGATCTGTTATAATAGGTTGTTGAACAAACCCCAGCCGAATGTTTCTCTCCCTTGTATAGGCAGATCCCTACACCAGTGCTTATTAGCTCTCTGTCCTCATGAATTGGTCATTTGATATATGTAAAATAGAAGCCCCTCTTCATCCAAAAATATATATTATAAAGTGGCTACACACTGGGCATTGTACTAGATGGTGTGGGTACTCTTCACAATGAGGTCCATGTCTTTGAAGTGCTGCTGTCTTGTGAAAGAAGACAGAAACAAAGACTGACAACACTTGAAAATAGTTGAGCATGGACAAAGAACAAACCCTGCAGAGCTGTAGAAGGCAAATGGAAGAGGGTGGGTAGGCACTTGGACAGCAGAGAGAGGTAAGGTTCTTTAACAGAGATGGTGCTTTAACATGAGGCTGAAGGACCGAGGGGAGTCAAGGAAACAGCAGTCTGTGCACAAGAACCAGGGTGGATAGCCACAGAACAGCAAAAACCCAGGCATTTCTCACATTGTAAAACGGTCAGTTCTGTCTTGATCCTGATGATCAAGGGAAAGGGGAAACCGTGTGGAGAGGAAGCTGGAATGTACAACCTTTCCAGACCATAAAAAGGAATCTAGCTTTTGTTTTAAGAAAAGTGGAAACCAGTGGGAACTTAAGAAAACTAATTTTTACAGTGTGGTACATAGAAATAGAGAGCCCATATTGAACATAGGGGGCTGAGAAAGGACTATTGAAGGAATCATGGTCTATAACTGATGGTATCTTGGATGAAGATAAATATCTTAATATCATATTCACCATGAAGATAAGGGAATATTATGGAATTTCACCATACCAACCTGTGAGTATTGTGCTGCGTGCATGAAACATCTTAAAGAATGTTCAGCTCACAGAAGTTTATTCAGTGACAGAGTTGAAGGTAGTGAGGCTGAGTGTCATCTAAGCTCAAGTGCTGGGAAACTTTTTAGTACCAAGGGGTAGATTTGCCAAGAAGAACAAACCTTGGATTATTATAACTACAAGAGTCCTAAGAGCCTTAGTTGTGTAACTTACAGCCCAGGCTGATGGGAAGTGATGCAAGGGGATAAGCTCTGACCTAAAGCTAGGTTGAATACAAGAGAGTGGTGCTTGTTTAGGATTGGATCTTTCTTGTCATCATTAATCTTAGCTCCCTTGCTTTGAGTTCTCCTTCCCTTAAATCTTCCAGGAAAATGAATGAAATACACAGAGGCAAGCACCCATCCGTCCCACTGTATTAGAGGCAAGGTTTCTGGCCATTATATTAGCTGGTGTGGTGCTTTGGTTTAGATTCTAGCTGGATCTCCTCCTGGCCCAGGGCTGTACTGGGCATCATTCCAGTGCACATGATGCATCTGAGGACGTCACTTTTTATGTTGACTTATTCACTTCAGGGACTGAATACCTCTAGTAATAGAAAAGAAATATACTCCCAATATTAATTCTGCAGATGCAAGGAAAAAGACCACCAAGACAAATCATGTCCAAATTAATTAAAGCAAACAACTAATTAAAACAAGCTTTTTTATTATTTAGATTTCATAATTTTTACTTTTTTACATTTTTATTGGTTATTTTATTTATTTACATTTCTTTTCTTTTTTCTTTTTTCTTTTTGTTTGTTTGTTTTTGTTTTTTCGAGACAGGAGACAGGGTTTCTCTGTATAGCCCTGGCTGTCTTGAAACTCCATCTGTAGACCAGACTGGCCTTGAACTCAGAAATCTGCCTGCTTCTGCTTCCCAAGTGCTGGGATTAAAGGCATGCACCACCACTGCCTGGCATTTATTTACGTTTCATTGTTATCCCCCTTCCTAGTTTCCCTCTGCAAATCCCCTATCTCATCCTCGACCTGACCTCCCTGCTTCTGTGAGGGTGCTCACCCACCCAACCATTCCCACCTCCCTGCCCTAGCATTCCCCTATACTGGAGTGGTAAGCTTTCACAGGACCAAGGACCTCCCCTCCCACTGATGCCAGATAAGTCAGTCCTCTGCTTCACATGCAGCTGGAGCCATGGATCCCTCCATGTGTACTCTTCGGTTGGTGGTTTAGTCCCTGGAAGTTCACGGGGTGGGGGTGGGGGTCTGGTTGGTTGATATTGTTGTTCTTTCTATGGGGTTGCAAACCCCTTCATCTCCTTCAGTCCTTCCCCTAACTCCTCCATTGGAGTCCCCATGCTTAGTCCTATGGTTGGCTGTAAGCATCCTCATCTGTATTGGTCAGGCTCTGGAAGAGCCTCTCAGGAGACAGCCATATCAGGCTCCTGTCAGCAAGCACTTCTTGGCATCAGCAATAGTGTTTGGATTTGGTGTTTGCAGATGGGATGGATCTTCAGGTGGGGCAGTCTTTGGATGGCCTTTGCTTCAGTCTCTATTCTACTCTTTATCCCTGTATTTCCTTTAGACAGGAGCAATTCTGGGTTAATATTTTTGAGATGGGTGGATGGCCCCCTCCCTCACTGGAGACAGTGCCTAACCTCTGGATATGGTCTCTACAGGTTATCTCTCCCCTTTGTTGGGTATTTCCACTAATGTCATCCCCATTGGGTCCTGGGAGCCTCTTGCTTTCCTGGCATCTGGGACTTTCTGGTGTCTACCCCCATTTCCTCATACCCCCACTGCATACACTTCTGTTCAATTTCCTGACTCTGTACATCTCCCCTGACACCTCCCACACCTGGTCCTGCCCCTCTTTTCCTTCCCCCTCAAACAAGCTTTTCTAAAAATTCATGTACATGGGCTGTCTTTCCCTAAGGCAGGGCCTAAGAGATCAGCATTGGACATGCGGAGATAAAGGTTTTTATAGTTCAGGAGTAGAGTGTTTCCAAATTGGGGATTCAATATAATTTAATCATAAACAGGAATGAGACTAGTTTTTCTTTACTGTAAGATGGCTTTGAAGCCTAAGATTGAGGCAGGCTGCTTTATCACCTGAGAGGTTCTATTTACCTTTCAAAATTAGTGTACACACACACCAAATGCATGCACACACACACATACAGAGGTGTGCATACAACACACACACACACACATACACACACCACTCACAGATGCACAGACATACACATGGCATGTACACATACTCACACACAGGCATACACACATACATACACTTGCATGCATGCATACACACACACATGCATACACACATGCACATACACTGTAGACTTCCAGATTGTCAGCTGGCACATTGAAAAATGGACTTCCAGAGCTTGGTGCATCTCTCAGAGTTATGTTCCGATTCATCTAGGATGTTGAATATTGTGAAAATGTAATTTATTTGGTTTCAGCTTCTAGGTGCTCTGAGTCATGGGAGCACTTAAGGCTGCTGAGACGGGAAAGTGGTGTCTAGTGTAAGAAACTTGGGAGTTGAACAAGTGAGAAACAAATGAGGAAGGAAACTCCAAGTGCACAAGTGATATTTTAAAGGTTTTCCTGAATTGAAGCACCATCACCACTGTTGACATGCCACTGTCTGTGCCCAGAGGGCCTAGTGCAATTCAGATTAAGCCTGAGAATTACTAAATAAAAATATCAATAATGCTGATAACTACAGTGAAACTTTATGTGCTTAATAACAACCATTTCTAAAGTCTGTTATTTTTCTAGTAGTATTTCCTTTGCTGAGGAGTGTACTAGCATTTTAGGATGTATCTTATTGTATCCCATGCCCACGAAAGCCTAGGTGGTAATATTATGAACTCCACCATGTCTTATTTATAAAAATATTGAGAACCTAGATGCCTCCTGTGAATTCACGAGGTATAGTTAGAGAACCTACTTATGAACTCTGCCTTGTTTTGTTGATAAAGATGCTAAGACTTAGGATGTCAGACAATTTGCTCATGCCTTAAGAGCTAGAAAGTGAGAGGCTAAGGTAGGCGGTATCATTGTAAGAACACAGAGAAGCAAGCAAACTAAAGAGAAGGGATGAATACAACTGGGTCTTTATTCATTCACTTCAGTCGCTTGATTCCTGGTAGGCGTTTCTTAGGACCATCTGATTCCAAAAGAATTTAGGATGTTGTTTCTTGTATCTTACATTGGCATCCTTAGCAGAATATCTACACACTACCACCAGCTGACAGTGACTGTCACTGCACATTCACCAGCAGGTTTAACACAGGGGAGCACTGCTGGCTTCTGCTTTCCTCTGCAGTACTCTGGATGGTGGGTGGTGTTTTGAGCAATTGCCTTCTTTCCTCGATTCCACATCTCACAGCTGTTTCTAGTTACTTGCCTGGGTCCACTCTGGCCTGATGTTATACCTGGAACTTCATCTTTGCCTGACTAGATGCCTCCTGTGAACTCATGAGGTATATAGCTGGGCATTGTGACCACCAATCAGCATCCAGGCAAAAGAGTGGAGCCGAGAAACAGCTTAGTTCCAGAGGGCACAGAGAGTGGCTTATGGAACAAATTGGAAAACCTTTGAGTACCATCTTTATGCATTGCTGTAGCCGATGAATGTCCCTGGAGGCTACGTGAGTCCTAAACCTTGCTGCTTCTCTGGCAGTTTCCTGACTTTGAGAAAAAAGAAAAACAATTTAACCAAACGAAATCCTTCAAGGGCACGCGAGCAAACCAAATCATATGTGTGTTTAAAAGTGATATTTTTTCTTTGATGAGCTTGAAAAACAAATGGAATCCTGGAGGGTAACCAGGGGATCCAGTCGACGCTTGCTTTCTAAGCTCATCTACACAAGGTGCTAAAATGGAGATCAATCTGATAGTTTCATTCTTCAGCTCGGAGCTGAACAAGATTATTTTTGCAGTGTGTTGAGGGGGCATCTGCCTTCTCTGGCTCTGGCCTGCTGCTCTACCTTTTTCTTTCATCATCCTCCCTCCCAATACTCCACACCTATTCAATCACCAAGGCAAGGATCATCCCTTATCCCATGCATACTGGTTTAACCATCACACATGTGTTACCTGGTCATGTCCACACTAATCTCTGAGTAATAGATCCTTCTACCAGGGAAGCTCTTTCTAATGTTTTTTGGTCTTACAAGTTTCTACTGATGATGATGATGGTCATGGCAATGGTGATGATGATGCTATTGATGGTGATAGTGATGGTGATGATGACAACGATGATGATTTACACTGCTAGTATTTAAACGCAGGGTCTTGCACATGCTAAGTGGATACTGAACTATGTCACCAGCTCCCTGCTTACTTTACCTAAATAGAATTTTTTTTCTCTTCTGTCTTCCTTGATCTCACCCAACTCTCAGTGTTGAGTCAAAATGTTCTCTCTTCTCTTCCTCTGTATTCCTCTTTCTCTCTCTAGGACTGTGCATCCTATATCATATTATGGATCTGAGTACGTATCCATGTCCCCTGTCTGCTTTTGAGCCCAGGATCTGGATGTCTGAGATGAGGTCTAGATCACATCTGTCCCCCAAAGTTAATATCTGATACTCAATAGAAGGTTATTGATCTAATTTGAAGTGAAATTAAGATGACATTCTATGATAGATCTTGTTTGGACCTTGTACTTCTTCACCCTCTGCAGCCTACTTTCTACTCAGAAAAGATGTCTGTGCTTGATATGGAGAAGATAAGGGGTCCTTGATAGAAGTTAGAGGTGGAGCTAGATAAAAGAATTGGGATTTTAGGACAGAGGACACAGGATAAGTCATATATATAAGGAAAAGAGACCATGTGAGAGAGGGAATGCTTCTGAGAAATGTCCCTATAACAGCAAGAACTGAAGGGGACAAAGTTGAGTGGACAAAAGCTCGAAGTTAGGTGAGAAACTGGAATGTGGAAATGAACTTGACAAGCAGCACAGAGAATCCATGTTGGAATAGAGGAAAGGGTTAGATGCCCTTAGAGTGAAGCCACCAAAGTTAGGGGAAAGATATGCAAACAAGCAGATATAAATAATCTAATAAGCACACACTGGCATGTCCTCTGTGCTCAGTTCTGTGTCCAAACCCTGAGGTACAGGGATGCGAGCTCTGCCCTCAGGATACCAGGCCTCAGTTCAGCTTCTCCTAGTGAGTTGTAAAATCATTTGAATCTATCACTTCATAGATTTTGCTGTAAACTCAGAAGAAAGTTTTGAAATATGTGACTAGAAATTGATATATATTCAAAGAACGGTGAGGGAATTCTATGAGTTTCTCTAAGAATCACAGCTGCAGGGCTGGGAACATAGCTCGACTTGGCTTGTCAAGGATAGGAGTTCCATCAGAATCCACATTTAAACAAAACAAAACCCATACTGGAGCAACTCACACACATACACATACTCACAAACACCCTCACACATACTCACACAACTCTGTATTCACATACTCAAGACATAACCACATGCACACAGATATATACACTCCCACACACTCACACCCACACTTACTTTCTCTGTTTCCCTGTCTTTGTTTCTCTGTTTCTCTCTGTGTGTTTCTCTCCCTCTCCCTCTCCCTCTCCCTCTCCCGCTCCCTCTCCCCCTCCCTC
>NC_034599.1:18814383-18835933 GCF_900095145.1 Mus pahari
CACACACACACACACACACACACACACACACACACACACACACCTCATCACTGCACTGTTACTGGACAGTTCAAATGAATAAGCAAGTATAATGTCCAAGTGTTATGAAATCCAGAGAAAAGTAGGTTATCAGGGGTTTCAGAAACTATTTGAAGGAAGTGACATTTTGAATTTAGATAAGAAATTAGCTCAGGCAAAGAATTAGAGCTCTATAACTAGAAAACAGGGATAAAGCTGGAGTTGGAGCTGGACAGGAAAGGGGAGCATACATGAGTATGTCAAGGGAACAGGCTAGGAGGCAATTTCAATATTTAGTTCTGAGATCAAGCACAGGTACCCAAGAGATGAGCGCATCTGTAAAAGGTTATCAAGGAGCCAGAGGGCACACAGTGTCACAAGCCAAATAGACAAAATGGCCAAGTGGCTTTTTCATGAACGAAAGTTGTCAGGGTGTCAGCAGATCCGATAACCACTGAAAACTTTGGAAGGAACAGCTTCAATAAAGTGGAGGGTGATGATGGAGGTGGGTGTATGGTGTTAGTGGATCACAGAGTGGGGCAACATGGCTGTAAATTTATTCTTAAACTGGCATTTGAGAGAAAGAGATAAGTCTGCCAGCGCAGGGGTTAGGGATGGATTAGGTTAACAGAGAGGGAGAAGAGGAATGTGCAGGCAGCAGAGGGGACTACAGAGGGGACAGGCAGGATACCCACAGTCAGTAGGGCTGTGTGTGAATAAGAGGCAGTGAACGGGTAAGCAAAGGGAACTCAGGCTCTTGATTCAAGTAAACCAGACAGAACAGTGGTTATGTGTGGTGGATCAGGATATGCTGCCACGGAGTTTAAGGGCAGTGATGGGAACACACAGGACCTTCCTTTTTGCACCTGCTTTGGAAGCAATGGTTGTCCATCTCTGCAGTGATGGGGAACATGGTTGAAAAAGCCATTTCAGGTCTAGTCTCAATCCTGGTTGCATGTTAAAAATCACCAGTCTGTCTGATGGGGGAAGAGGGATTATTTATTTTAAATGGTTGACATCCTGGTCCCACCTTACCATCTTCAGTGATTCTTTCTTACTGAGTTGTTCTGAAACATGGCTGGCCCCGGCTTCCCCAGCTCTGCAGTGATTTCTATGTGTGATCATTATTGTTCCAGGGAAAGGTAGCAACATTGATGCACACTGTATGTGGACTGATTTTCGGCTAGGGGGTTCCAAAGTTTTTAAGTATGTTCAATGAATAGGATATTCTGTTAGTCACTGGGAAGAGAACTTTTGAAATATTCAGTGAAGAGTATAAAAGATATCACAGGTGCAGAAATCAGGAGTGTTGAAGAAAGAGAAATGCTGATCTCCATATTCCTTGTCTTCATCTATTTATCCAATGTCATAAAGAAGAAGCGGTGTTTTCCTTTAACGGTCTGGAGGGGAGTGTGGAGTTGAGAAGGAAGAGAGGGGAGATGGGGAAAAAAGAAGGGAAAAAGAGGGGAGGGGGAAAGGAGGGAAAGATAGGGGGAAGAAGGAAGAACGAGATGGGGAGGGGTGGGAAAATTCTCAAACTCTTTAAAACAACCTGTAATAAGGAAGCGTGCATGAGACACAATTGATAACGCTTGCCTGGCCACTTCTTTCCCTGTTTGCTTTTAACTAGAGCTTCAGGAATCTGGAAGTCATCATAGAATGTACTTAATGCTTCTTATTAACTTATTATTAGTTAAATATGGATAAATAACAGTGCTTATGGTCACTTTAAATGTATTATTCAAAAGACTCAAAGTATGGTCTATTAAACACAAAAAGTTATAGGATTTATGGTCACAGAATCAGTACCTTAGCAGGTTTGTCTTCACACTGTACAAACTAAAACGTAGAAATTAAACCAAGAAAAATTGACTCTCCACTGTTATTACTTTCATTCAAAAACATTTCAAATAATGTTTGGAGTGTTGTTGATACTTCTGGAGAATCACTGCATCCCACACATGTCTATTCCCCACTGCTGAGACAAACCCACGTTTGTCTTTGTCATTGAAGCTAACATGAGTTTGAAAAGTCCTGGCAAATACAGAAATGAATTCTCACAGTCATCCATTGGACAGAGCACAGGGTTCCCAATGAAGGAGCTAGATAAAGTACCCAAGGAGCTGAAGGGGTTTGCAGCCCCATAGGAGAAACAATATGAACTAACCAGTACCCCTAGCGCTCCCTGGGACTAAACTACCAATCAAAGAAAACACATGGTAGGACTCATGGCTCTAGCTGCATATGTAGCAGAGGATGGCCTAGTCGGTCATCAATGGGAGGAGAGGCCCTTGCTCCTGTGAAAGTTCTATGCCCCAGTGTAGGAAAATGCCAGGCCAGGAAGTGGGAGTGGATGGATTGGGGAGCAGGTGGAGTGGGGAAGGGATAGGGAATTTTCGGAGAGGAAACTAGGAAAGGGGATATCATTTGAAATGTAAATAAAGAAAATATCTAATTAAAAAAAAAAAAAGAAAAGTCAAGTTTTTATAAAACTTTCAGAATATTTGTATTGTTGCTTTCTGGTAAGTCTATTCGTAAATTTTCAGCATCTCAGAAAATGTTACCCAGATCATTTCATCTCTAAATTAACAAAGATATCAAATCAGTAGGACTTGCCTATGCCATCCCAATCGCTTTAGTACTTTCTGACCCACCCAGCCGCTGCCTTTCTGTGGTCACACAGTTGACTCTTCTACATCTGGAAGTATCCTTCTCTTCCTCTAACTTGTCTCAAGTTGATTCATTTATCACACGATCACTTTGGTTTAAAATGTGACACATATCTCAAATACTCTCAGATTTTGTGTGTGTAATTGTATACTTTGAATATTAAAATAGTTATGTGTGGTATTTTTCTTGATTATAACTTAGTAACAGGAAGGACTATTCATGGTTAAATTGTTATGGTATTTTGCAGTAACTAAACAACCTTACCAATTTTCTAACAGCCTTGCAAATTGATGGTCTGTCTTACCTAGGAATGGAAAGCTTCAATTACAATTTTTTTCGTTTTAAGTTTCATTGACCCAGGAGACAGGTCTTTGGGTTTGTTAATTCCCAAAGTGTTCAAAACAAAATATTACCTGTTCCTTATTCCCCCATTAAAATGTAACTCTGAGCTTTGATTGTGGCAGAGTCTCTGCATAGCCCATAAGACTTCTGTCTCATACAGAAGGTGAGCTACCATGGCCATTTATTTACAACACCTTTGTTCCCTCTTTTTTAGCGACCCAGTGCAAACATGGTGCTGTGTATGATACCTGTGGCCCAGGATGTGTGAAGACATGTGATAACTGGAATGAGATCGGCCCATGCAATAAGCCCTGCATCGCAGGTTGCCACTGCCCAGCAAATCTGGTCCTTCACAAGGGAAGATGCATCAAGCCAGTCCTCTGTCCTCAGCGATGACCTTTGTTCTAGTCCATAGACTTTGAAATCCAGTGTCTTTGACACTGACATGCAAGAGCCAGTGAAGGACTGTAGTATTTGTGTGCCTGATTCTGCAAATACACAGAGTATATATGTGTACATATATATAGATATATAGATATATTCGAAACATTTCATCATTTATATAAACTATAGGTGGATTATTATATGTATATTTTTTGCTATAAGACATGTATTATTTCTAGAATCCTAATATCTAAGCCATTGGATGCATCATATACATAGGTGCTTTTAATTTAATAAGATGGCATGCAGACTCACCAGGTCTCTTTAAGAGTGTGTTCATGTGTCATTCTGGGGACATTTCCTAAGAGCCCTCATGCCTGCCTGCATTAATTAAAGATTTGAGTCAGGACCTTTGAGTGAGGTTTTCTTGGAGAAGGGTACTTTATCTAGGGTATTTTGTATTTCCAAAGACTGGAATGTATGCCAGAGAAAGATGGTATGAGACTGGGCATGAGCCCTTATGAGTGCAAACCAAGGGGAGTCTGTCAGACATCACCGGGTCAGAGCTGGATATTGTTCCCCAAACTGGATAGTTGCCATGGAATATGTATTTTTTTCACTAGCATATTGCCAAATAATTTCTTTTCATTTTGCATACGTCATGAGCCTCCTCATTACTTATGTGTGTAATGGATATGACCATTTGCATGTCCTGCACTGAAGTCAAAGGATGTCTGGATGACATTTTATTAAACACGAAAAGCTATTTGGAGAGAACATTGCACAACATGTAAAGAATCTCAGAGCAATTTAGGATTGGCAAATCCATTAAGTGGCTAGGGGCCATCTACGTTTTGTCACTATCTCATGGTGTATAAAATGAAAGCCTTCGGCTGTTCTGTCTCATTACTGTCTGGTGCTGTTTGCTGGGTACTCATGTGTTATGGGTACTGGGCAGGAGGGAAGGGTCTGCTGAGCAGTTGTTTTAGCCTCATTCCAAAAGAGAATTGTTTCTGTATTTGTTCTAATTTACTGATGTTACTAACAGTCATTGGTTCTTGTTTTCTGTTGGATAAATAAAAATGTCAAAAAGCAAAAACAAAACACTCCACCTCCAACTCACTGATGTTGAAAAAGTAAAATGTTCTGCATTGTAGTAAATAAAAGGCTTAAGATTTAAGCAAACACAGTTTTCAATTCCTGGTGTCTTGTCTTGTATTTTTTTTTTTTATATAAATTAGCTATTTTAACTCAGTTTTAATAATTTTATTTAGGTATCACTTATATGCCCTACATTAGCTTTCCTTTAAAATAAAACACATTTTGAATAGACAATAGAAAGCCCTCAAAAATATATTAGAGCATTACTTTGCTTATGAAAGGCATGTGTGTTGATTTTACATACACTCCTGACAGCTAAGGTGCTAATTTGATTTTTTTTCTTCTTGGAATACCTCTTGCATCTAGATCTGTACAAAGTTAATGTAAAGTGTCATAGTGATTGCTGACACCAGAGCATCTGGTCCTATTGCTGCTGGCTACAGTACTTAGTTCTTAACCTACCCACTGTGTGCAGCCTGAGATAGCCAAAGACTTCCTGCAGTGAAGCACTTTGCATGTGCCTGGGACTGAACTGTCTGTGTCCTGATAAACAATGCTTAATCACCTGGACCACACTCCAGCTTCTCTGTAACACAAGGCACTACACTGTGTTGTGTATTGACCAGGGTGGTGATTCACAGACCTGAGCATCCCTACCCTTATGGTCTGCTTGTCACTAAGGATACGGGAAGCCCATAGTTAGAGATCTGAGCAGACTCGTACTCGGCTTTCTTCTGGTGGGAGGGATGGGCTAAACTATTTCTCTTGTCCTGATTTTCTCCCAGCTGCTGTCAACTGAGCGGCTTCCTTTAGGTTGAGTTTGAGTCCCTTTCTAGGTCACTCTGGGCTTTTCTTTCTTGGAAGAAGGCTGCAGAAAGGAGATGATACAGAAGGGAAAAGTGTGGGCAGTTATTTAGTCTCATGATTCATTCACAACTGCTTAACTTTACCCACCAAGCCTAACCAACCTCTTTCCCAACATTTTAATCATGGCCAGTCAGGGTGGATGGATGAGAATGTGGACCAACTTCACCATTCTGGGTGGTTTGAGTTTGCAGTTGTGTAACATATCCAGGGATTAAATTAACATTTGTAAATTAAAAAAAAATAATCCAAGAAGAAAGATATATCAGAAAGAGCAAAGGATTTTTTTCAATAGACCTATGAATCCATGCATGTGGTTGATGGGAGACAATGATGAACTCCGCAGAGTGATCACCTGCATCCTCTGCTCTGGCCATCACCAGTGCTTCTGAAGTCTCACGGATAGCAGACTTGCTTTATTTAGATGGAAACTCTCAAAATCCAGCGCCCAGAGTCAGGTGGTATGACATAAAAATGTCCCTCTTCCTTCTAGAGTGCCTCACCCAGGCAAGTGGGGAGGGTTGGTCCATGGTAAGTACGAAGATGAAGCAGGGGCCCACACTACTCCATCTGCACATGACACAGAACTCTTCATTCTGCTATTAGCTGTGAATACTGAATCTGGTGAGAAGCAAACACCACTGAGGAAGTTCAAATGCAATTCGGCTTCTGGTTGGGGTCTAGTGAGTCCTCTTCCTATTTCTGTGAAAATATTTGAGCATTCTGACCCAAACTCTTGGACCAAGAAAAAAAAGCGGGTCTTTCACTTCCCTAACTGCCTTTTTAAAATCAAGCGAGTGGCATGCTGACAGCCACCACCTCTTCAGATCAAAGTTGTCACCATGTCCTAACTTGCTGTCTACACAGAGGATACTAGAAGCTCCTCCCAGCACATACAGGGAAGGCACAGTGACAGACAGACAGACAGACAGACAGACAGACACACACACACACACACACACACACACACACACATACACACACATCACCCTTTCTTGGGCTTGAATATGGATAAACTGCTCTGACAGGAAACTTTTATGGACTATTTCAGACATGCAAAAAGGATCACCAAACGCCCATGAATATATTACCCTAATTATCTGGCAGGGCCAGCAAACCCCTCTTGACTAAGTAAATAAAGCTGGATGAACTCGTGCTGGTGACAGCTCTGCGTGGACTGCATTGAGCTTAGCTTGTGGAGTTCCCATCACTCCTTGTCACTGGAGACATCTGGATCTGGCAGGCCCCAGCATGTGCTCTGGGAAGCACTTAGTGTGGAAGGAAGTGCCTTGGGGGACAAGCACCAGGATATTTTAATTAACAGTCTCCTCCCAAACAAGAGCAGGCTCAGATTCTAAATCCTTACACACAAATCTTTAGGGACCTGGGATTTTAATTCTGAAAAGGGGACAACATTCAACTGTCTGAGAAGAGTGACAGGAAAAGATACTAGGGTGGGTAATTATGGTGACCCCGACCTAGGCAGCCAAGCAGTTTAACCAGACAGCTAAATGACTTAAACATGCACGAAATCCATTCTACTTGTGGTTTCCTTGCACGTTACTCTGAGCAAGCTAAGTCTGAAAGGTGAATGAGCAGAATTTTTATTTAGAGATGAGACTTGAAGAGTAGGAATAATGTTTGAGATAGAGGAAGAGGTGTTATTGAGACAACAGGCAGTTTTAAACCTGTCAGTGAATGTGACACAGAGAGGCACAAAGAGAAGTGTGCACGTGTGTGTGTGTGTGTGTGTGTGTGTGTGTGTGTGTGTGTGTGTGTGTGAATGGGCAGAAAAGGTACTAGGCATCTTCAATCTAGAAGGGCACCCCACCCCAGTCATCTGCGGGTCCTTAGAGAAAATTCGAGGGCAGGAATTTTCCCAGTTTCTCATAGAAACTGCCAAGTTCTCTATGGTTCCTGTTTTGAGAGAAAGCTTGCTGAAGAAGTCAGAGCTGAAAGGAATTTAGGCTACGTTGACTTTACTGTGCAAAATGTACACGTGTGTGTGTGTGTGTGTGTGTGTGTGTGTGTGTGTGTGTGTACATTTATGTTCACCTGGGAAAGCGTGCTTCCATATTGGCTAGAATGAAGTAGTCTGTGCTTTTAAGGCTCTGGTAACTGAATGAAGAGAGTCTAGAAGACATTGTGATTCGAGGGAATTCAGGCTTCAGGATCTGCAGTGGTGTAAGATCCGAAGCAGAGACGTGACAAGGCACCTCACACCTGAGAGTTCCGAGTTGGGACACCCTACCTATCAAGACGCCCCTCTTCCTCTGTCTCTGTGTGGTCTATTTCTTTGATATGTCTGGGCACACCACTGGAAGAGAGCCTCTGGTGGGAGTTCCCTCCATGCCCCAGAGTCCCCCGGACAGTGAGGAGCTGCAGTTGCAGTCCCTGGGCAGTGTTCATTTTAACAGGACAGAGCAAGTGTTCTGAACGGAGCATACATTTCAGTTTTCTATTTGTCGACTAAGATGTGGCAGGATGGGATAAACGGCAGTTATGGTCCAAATAACTGCTCCTGATGGCCAGCGTCATCAGCTGTGGTCATACCTAGGGATAAAGGTCCTGGATTCACAGCTCAGTAGCAGAATTGTTGGAACAATTCTGTCTTGTTTTAACCACTTTGTGTCATGAGTCATCTTGAGCCTTGAGTACTTATATAAGATGCTTTTGCTTCTAGTTGGAACTTGGATTATTATGTATGTATTTCCCCAAAGGGTCACTGAACAGTGAAGTTTGTGGCTTTAGAAAATGTTTTTGGGTGTGAAAAAAAAATTAACGTTGACTCCAAGAGAGTATACTTTTTAGTGCGTACTCTTTTCTGTACATTCCAGCATGGAATTTAAGGATGAGATCCTGAACAGCCTCTCCTGGCCTCAATGTTGAAATGGGCATCAGAGGAGGGAGTAGACTGTAAGTAATCAGGTTGGTGCCCCTGTGCACTCCAGGTAGGCGCCCAGTGATGGGACATGTGACTACCTCATCTTAAGCTTTTTAAAAGGGGATTCTCCACTCAGCATGGGATCTGGCTCTGTGACTTAGAGACAGTCCGACCAGGGAAACTTTCTTCTGACCTTGTTGGTTCACTTCATTTGCTAAACAGCTGAGAAAAGAAAACGAGAGCAGAAGGAGAAGGAAGGATTGGATGAGAGGATTCTCCACAGCGCCTGCAGCTCCAACACATCCAGATCTTAGTTGGGAGCAGGGTTGGGACGGGTACAGGAAGGACTGAGGACCACACAGCGAAGCAGTTTCAGTTCTGTCGACTGCACGATATTTGACAACGTTTGTTTCAATAGAGCCACGTAGCCCCCACAATCCATTTAGGTCATGAATCCACTGAGCTGTCCCCAGTCTCTTATTTTCTAAGTTGTGCTGGGGAGAGTCTTTCAGATGGCTTGGGAACAGCTGGGCACCCCATCCAGAGGTCCTTGCAGGAGAGGACCGACTTCAAACTGGTGCTGCTTGCCCCTTGAATCCCCAGCAACTGAAGGCAAACTTGACATACTTTGTCTTTGTATTCTGTAACTTTGGCTTGGATGGCCAGGCTTGTTAGATTAAAGAGCGCAGCCGTGAGAGGGTGTCAGCCTTGAGGCAGAGCTCCTATCCTGAGTTCCATGGGCTCCCAACGTCTTCCTTTTCGTGAGAATGGAAGAAGACAGCAAAAGATGGGAGGATTTTGTTTTGTTTTGGTCTCCTCCCTCCCATAATAGTTCTTTCTGAAATTGGTATTTCTTTCCTTTAATTTTACTCAGTGAAGAACTATAAAAGTGTCAGGAAACAATATGGTATAACCGATTCTAATTTTTGTTCTAACAAAGCATGGTAATAAAATAAAACAAAATAATTTGCAAACTTGGGGACTTTTACATTCTATTAGATTCAAGTTCTATTTAATCTCACTTGAATGTAAATTTTGTGATTTCCAATTTATTCCAAGTGCATGAATTTTTAGTGCAATTTTCCAAAGCAGGGTGTCTTTTTTTTAAAAAAAAATTGTATCCATGATTTTTCATTTGTATGACTAGCTTATTTGGATTATCTACCCAGCCACAAGGACAAGCATATTGAAATGTCTGCCTAAATAATATATATGCATGTTACCTGTCACACATAATATAACATTTATTAACATTTATTATATTTATATATGCACGCAACTTCATTCATTCGTTTCTGCTCTTCCATACAGAGTCACACGATACATTTTTACTACGAAGTGAATCCTGACAGGATTCTGGGTGCCTCAGCAGCAAGGATAGCACTGATACAGACACATAGAGATCCTGCACCACAGTCTGAGAGGGGCTGCTTCAGCACGGGTCGTTACAGATAGGACTTTATCTGTGTCACCTTTAAACCACCGGACAGAATAACTACACATGTGATTGGGATTCTGAAATCTAAGACGCTGCTCTTGCCCTCTATAAGAGTGGAGATCTAGCACCCAAATGGCTATCCTGCTGGGCCACAAGGTCCCCTTCCAGTTGGTCTGGCTGTCCTTCTCACTGAGGTGATGGAATGAATTGGAATTATGTGGGTTGAGTTTGACTAGTCTGGTCCTTGGTCAGTGAGCAGGTGGTCAGACTGTACACATGCATGCATACAGGGGAGTTACCAGGGGATGTCTAGGAATCCCTTGGGCTTGGCCCTGCTATGAGTAGAAAGCGAGGCCTTTGGGTGAGAGGGGTTTCCCTCACAGACAAGAGGATCTTAGTGTTTATAGAAAAAGAGATCAGGGAGCGGAATAGAATATCCAGGGTCAATGCCAGTTTTACCCTTGAACAGTTCGACCCTGTTCTTTTCTCCATCACCGATTGTACCATTTCTCAGCTTGCCTCCCTCCTAGCAGCTGATTAGCCTTCTGTTCTTTTCTGGCACTTCTGCAGCTGACCCACAACCTCTTCAGGGGCCATTTGCTGGCAATCTATTTGAGGTCTTTAGACATCTCTAATCAGTGCTTCAGTCTAAAGCAGTTAGGTGATGTATATGATCAGAAAGGGAACTATTCAGAGCGCTAGCAACCCTTTTGAGCTCCCAGCAACACTGACTTAGTGTGCTACCCAATGGACCAACATGGATGGGATGGCAGGATCTGCTTGCTGCAGGCCTTTGGGAACTCGTCTGGCAGTCACTTTTTCTACCTTTAGGTAGAAAGTCTGGAATCACAGAAGAAGTAATTATTTTGCTTTGCCCTCTCTTGGTTTCTGACCCACATCATATTTCTTATGCTGAGTGACCTCAGCGTTTTCCTGCAGGAAAATGACTGAATTTTAAAAGCTTTCCCTGAAAATGGTCCCGAATGAGATTTCAGAGATAGAGGATCAAAATGCAGCTTGGTGACATCAACTGTACTGCACACCTTAAGATGTAACCACAGGAAATAGTTTCCCAAGCCAGGCAGAAGATAGGCCATAGTTTGGGTTTTGAATGACCCTGTAATGCTCAGTCTGTTAAGGTCTTAGTCTCCGAGTGATATGTATTAAAGGTGAGAAAATGCATAAGTGATAGGAACTGGTGGAAGATCTGATGTCATCGGGGAGGGTGGGACCGCAGATCCTTCCTCCTCTCCCCCTTCCTGGACACACATTGAGCTACTGTGCTCTGCTGTACCTTCTGCCATAAGAACGATTTTTGTCAGTCTTAAAGCAAAAGAGCCACAGGGTCTCAGACTTCAGCCTCCAAAACGATGGGCCCAAATAAACAGTTCCTTTACTAAGTTGATTATTTGAAATATTTTATTACGGTCACAATAAGCTAGTGATATTTAAAATGTATTTGGCATTCTAAGGCAAGATGACCTACTTTACAGATTGATGCTTCACCATTTTAGCTACTGTTAGTGTTCTATGGCAGGAGCCCTGAGAAGTCATTTTCCAGCCCCATAGAAAAGAGAGCCTTGAGTTTCTGTCTAGACCGGCATAGGAGGGAGCCAGTCCTATGTGTCTTCCTGTGCTTTACTGGGCTCATGACTACAGGAGGACCTCGTTCCTCACCACCATCCCTCTAGCATCAATAATGACACTTGAAAAACAAAGTAAAATGAAACACACATACGCACAAGACTCCTTTAGGAGTCCTTCAGATAGAGTTTTATCTTCCATTTGACCTTTTGTTTGAGACACAGAAATTCACGAACATAAAAACATAGCTCAAACTGCTTGTCAAATTGCAGACTGGAAACCTCGGCTTACTTCAAATTGGTCTAATTACGTGTTATTAAAATTGGTACCCCAGGGTGAGTTCTTATTCTTTGCACAAAAGATGACATTGCAGATTTCTGTGTACAATGCAGGCGAGTCAAATGCTTTTATGGGTGAATTTTCCAAATGGGGATAGCAAAGTGCCAGGAAGAGCATGCCTGAAGCATGGAGATGTGCAACTGCTACGGATTGCCTTTTTCATTTCAGCAGATTAAATAGAAATAAAAAGAAGCCATGTCCTTCCTCTGCAGTGCCTGGACAGTCCAGACTCAGCCTAGGACTGGGTGGGGGACCATAGAAGGGAACTGTGAAAGCTCAGAGGACCATGGTCCTTAGTCTCCCTGCCTTCTCTCCCAACAGCATCTCAGCTCTGTTTTCCTTCTCCTTCTTTGAAAGCTCAGTAGGGATCTTAACAAATCAGAAAGACTTCCAGCTGATAATGTCGTTCTGTAAGGCAGCCATGCTGACCTAACGAGCTTTCATATTGACATGTCTCTGCTCAGTTGTGAGAACACCAAAGCCATCCGTTAGAATGCAGTGAGGAGAGAGAAACACCTCCACCATGATTGCCCTTCCACTGCTACTCCGTTATCTTCCCCTTTTGCACTGCAGGAAGGTAGAGATTGTTTTCTGTACACAGGTGAGGTCAAGTGAAATATAAGGCTAGAGCCTGGGATTGGGCAGTAGAAAAAGAAGGCAGGGCTAAAAGTTTTGGAGAGGAGACAGAGAGACAAAGAGAAGGGAGAAGGACAGGAAACGATGGAGGAAGAAGAGGAACTGGATTCACGTGGTCTGAAATAGCCACAGGAAGTTATGGGTATCATAGAAGAGCAATAGAATCATATAGGGCACATTTGTCCTATCTAGGTGGGCAGCTTGTATCGATATCAATTGAGTTTTAAGTTCTTTGTGTGAGTATTTTATGGGTTGAGAATTTACTGTTATACATCTGACTGATAAATTACAAACCTCTGGAGTCTTAATTATAAGGGGCCAGTGGTTTAGAGCTAGCCATAGGGCAGATGGCCTGGGAAGATACAAGCAGATCACTGTCAGCAAACCGAGGGAAACTGGGCAGACGGTCTCTTGGGGACAGCCATGGGGGTGTTGCCTGCCGGTGAGTAGCAGGTGTACATGTGGATTGTTTCTAGTAATTACACGCTACAGGAAAGAGTCACCTGTGAGGGGATACTGGGAGATGGAGATGCTGTCTTGGTGATGGAGCCAGGGAAAGTGGGGTCCCAACCATGTGCAGAAAGCTTTGAAGACAAGTAGCCAGGTCTGTTATATACATTGTTTCTGAATTTGTATTAAAACTTAATATTCCCTGAAGCATACAAACACAAATGCCATTATATGGAAAGAGTGAGTTGTATTTATACATTTAGGAATATATATGTATAAATATTTTTATACTTCAAATAATAGCTAAAGAAAAAGAGACCATAAAATTGAGAGTGAGAGCAAGGGGGTACATGAGAGGAATCTGCAGGAACTGATATATATATATATATATATATATATATATATATATATATATATATCAGTTATATGTATATATATACTGGCAAAACAGTCACACGCATAAAAATGTAAATCTTTTATTAATAAAAACACAATTTAATAAAGATGTTAAGCCTTTAGGTAGTAATTGGATCATGAGAGATTGTCCCCATGAATTGCTTAGTGACTTCTGGAGAGATTAAAGGACTAAATTCATCCCTCACCCCTTCTACTATGTGAACATACATCATCTGTCCCCTTAGGAGGATGTGGAATTTCAAGCATCAACCTTGAAGCACATGTTATGTGCTTACCATAAAACAGCTAACTATAACAGATCTATTCATTTGTTTTTGTCTCTCCTTTCTCCAACTAAATGTTATTTCATGACATCAGAGATTTTGTTTTATTACATGACATTCCTCCAGTACTCAGAATAGCATCTGACTCACAGTAGATAAAAACTGCACAGGGAGGATCCTGCACAGGCAATGGAGGCACACTAATCCAGTTAGACAGCCTTTTGTATCTTCAAAGAACAGATAGCAGTGAGGAAGTGGAGGGTTCCAGAGCTTGGCATGTGTCCTAAAAGATGTCACACTTAGGGTCTTATTCTCTGTCCTTCAGATACTTTAACTGCTTAGGCAAAGATGGCTTCATGACCAAGAAGGTGCCAGTTGATGCTAGCTCAAGTCTGAGGTATGCTGGCACAAAGCCCCAAGTTGACTTGTTCTCCAAGATTCTGACCGTTACAGCCATAATACAAATGAGGGCCTTCTGGAGCATGCCCTCATGTAGTTTTTCTTAGTACATATATAATTTCTCCTTTGGGGACAGCATGCATGCTTTTCTATGAGTATAATAAATTTTTCTAAAATAGAAGACAGAGGTAAAATTCAGCACTGATTTTAGACTTCTGATTTTTTGGACCGAGTCACAATTTAGGAAAAGAAAAGGCAAAAAGGCCTTGGCATTGGGCTTAAGAGGGAATTATAAAACAATATGAAAACTATGTATAGACAATGACATGCAAAAATCAAGGTCCTGCTCTACGAAGAGAAGATAAAATAACAACTGACAGTCAAATCTGGTCAACTATTTGTTTTTATAAATAATGTTTCATTGGCACACAGCCTGCTTATTATTTACAAATTGTCTGAGGTGACTTTTGTGCTCTAAGGACAGAGCTGTGTAGGTGTGACAGGACAGTGCGGTCCATAAGACCTAAAATACTTACTGCTTGGAAATCTACAGATCAAGTTTGCTGACCAATGATATAGTGGGAAATCTGTGTATTGGGAACCCAACTAACCTATATTCTGGTTTCTGCTCTGTAACTTAAGCTGTATGTATGTGAGCAACTGGTCGACCTTCAAAGAGCCATGTTCTTTTTTTTTTTTTTTTTTTAAACTTTTCATACAAGGTGTGATCTGGGTTTATTTAGTCAGATGGATGTTGACTTAGATGTCTGTAACCTAAAAGATGACTCACAATACAAGTTGGTTGAACAACAGTAACTGAAAATAGGAGAGTGAATTGTGGTAGGGATATGCCCAGTGTCTGTGGATACAGAGACAATCAGATGAAGTAAACCATGAGGAAATCCTGAAGGCCTGCTCTTCCTTGCTGTGGTCATGGCATATAAAGCCTAGACTAGATCTCTACAGTGTGTCTACTGCTACGTTCTACGTTCATGAGAAGGACCCCGCCTTCTCTCTCAGCCTTCACACTATCTGGAAAGCTGACATGGAGCCAAGAATGGCCCTTAATGTGTGTCTTAGTTACTTTCCTCATTCCTTTGACAAAATATCTGACAAAGGGAATTTAAGAAAAAAGGGTTAAATTGACTCACTGTTTAAGGATGTAGAAGTAACGGCTACAAGAATAAGAGGCCGATGGTCATATTAGATCTGCAGTCAGGAAGCAGAGAGAGATGAATATTTGTGCTCCACTGTTTCCTCTTTATCCCCCTGCCCCCAAAGAAGTAGATTCACAATTCCTTGTTTTAACCTATCTCTCTGTTATAGAGTTTGTAATTTGCATGCTGGGAAACCAGATAAAGACACACAATCTCAGAGAGAACTGTCTTCTACCAGTAGGCCTCTGTGTTGTGTATGAATAGGAAGGAAGCAGGCCCAGGTACTGATCCCTCAGGCTGCACAGCACATTTTTTCAGAGACCCTTGGACTTTGCTTAGGCAAAATCCCATAATTGCTTTTTGCTTTTTAATGCAGTCATAGATCTTAGACCAAGGGATGGCACTGCACACAGTTTGCCTGCGTTTTCTTACCTCAGTCTAGAAACACTCTCATATCCATGTCTCCTAGGTAATTCTAAATCCTGTCAAATTGACAGTTAATATTAGGTTTCACGGTGTGTTTCCTATTCCTGGGGTGGAGGGTAGACTTTAAATCACTCCAAATCATACAAATGAGAGGGAGAAAGGCGTCAGAGAAGGGGGGAAAGGAAGATCTACCTGATGATGCCATGTGTTCTTTGCTTCTGTTGTTATTGTTCAGCCCTGCTTTTCCCTTTTCTAGATAGAAAACCCAACTGATGCATTTTTATTTTTCCATTTTGGTTTGATGGTTTCTACTCAAAACACTCCTGTCTACTTCTGGCTAACTCCACCAGCCTCCTGCAGCTTAAGCTAAGAGCCCAAGACTGGCAGTCACAGAGAAGCAGCTTTATACTCTAAGTTCATTATTAACACCTAATATGACCTTGAAAAAGTTGCTTAATCTTTCTGAACCTCTGTTTCATGGGCTGTAAAATGAAGAGAATCCATCCTCATTAAATCACTGTGAAAATGCTAATGAGATTGGCTAACTCCTTCCAGCACCCCTCCCCCTGCTTGCCCTTTGCAAAAGCGGTGGAACAACTTACAAATTAGATGCTTTGAAGTCAGAGGCAGCCTCTGTTGTCATTTCCAAGAGATGAATCCTGGCAGGCTGTGTGCCTGTTTTTTTTTTTTTTTTTTTTTAAGCTTTGCTGACATTTATATATAGAAAATATGGAGGCGTTTATCATCCACTTCTTTTAGAACAAGCTCCCACAGGTCTGAGGCTCTTTAAAACAGAAACATATTTAAATGTACATAAAGATCATAGAAGGATAAAAATCTTCATGAGAAGTCAGGAGGTAAGACTGAGATTTGGAGAGGGCCTGGCTCAGAATCTGGCATGTTATAGCTTTCTTCCGTGTGTCCTAGGGATGATCTGTGACAGGATTGTTGAGTCATCAGAAGTTTGTTTCTATTGGTACAGGTTTAAAATGCCAGATAGGGGAACATAACATTCTTTTTTATTTGCCAAAGAACCTTTTTCTCCTCAAAATTTGTGACCTAGAAAGGTCATATAGAATATTAGCCTTCTCTGGGCCCTGATCATTCTCACCAAAGCGTTTGTTCTTATACCTTCCAGCTAAGCAAAATGTAAGCTAGTTTGGTGAGGTGAGCTGGAAGCACCTGTGACCAGCAGATGGCAAAGCTGGGAATCAAGTCCATCTGGGTCAGGCCATTCTTCCAGCCACCTTGAGGTCCCAGCCATATGAGACACAAGAAATAGACAGTCCCCTGAGTTTAAGCCTCCTGATTGCTTCCTGAGACAAGCAGCCCAGGTAGACAAAATTATTTGGTAACATTTTTAAAAGTTCACACAAATCCGTAATTATTCCAAAAAACAGTATTTTTTTTTTAAAACTAGATTTAAAAAGAAGATAAGAGAACGCAGAATGTCACAAGATTTAAAAAGACGATAAGAGAATGCAGAATGTCACGAGAGGGCCTGAGGTAGCTAACTGGTAAATCTTATAACTACATGGAAGTATTGCACCATAGGGCATGGAAATGCTGCTGCTGCTGCTGGAGGGGACAAATGCCCCTCCCCCAAGCATCAAGACTCAACTTTGCCTTCTTCCCTGTCCCTTCCAATCAGAGAAGAAGAGTGGATACCTTATGGGACAGCAACCATCCTAAGGCCTCCTGAGTTGTTTTCTAGCTGAGGGACTCAGTATGAGATGTGTAGCCATACAGTGCTTTTTAGCAGGGGCTAAAAGGAAACCACAGCGGTTAGCTTTGGCTTTGCACAAGTATTCCTTAGGATGGGGCTGGAGGTTGTTTTTGGGTTTTGTTGTTGTTGTTGTTGTTGTTGCTGTTGTTTGTTTGTTTGTTTTGTTTTACCAAATTCAAGTGCTGGCATAAGGAAGGCACAGAACTTTAATGTCTGCATGCAAAAAATCTTATGTAACTAAGTGTATTCTATTATCAGAGCAATGGTAATGCCACAACGAACATTTGATGCTTCTGTTAGAACAATTCTGTTTTTTCTTACCACATTCTCCAGCTGACCCTGACTCAACAGTGAGTACTAGAGGTGACCAAGCCAGCTCAGTCAGTCAACAGGGTCTCGAGGGAGGGAGGGAGGGAGGGAGGGAGGGAAGGAGGGAGGGAGGGAGAAAAGAAAAAAGAAAAAGACAATTCGACAACACTATAACATCACTCCAGTCAGTTCTGAAGCTGAAGCAGATTTATTTTTTCCAGTCTACTTTTATATCATTCTAGGTACAATCAAAGAATATGGTCAGTTCTAAGGGATAAATAACATAGTCAAGGACCAGACAAAGCATAAACAGAGTAGTTAAGAAACAAACAAAGCATCAACACAGGTTCTATAATTACTGTACTCAGTGTCTTAACAAGACCCATTGAGATACAAAGAACACATTCCTCAGCTGTAGTCATCTCGAGCCTACTTCCTGTCTTAGCCCAATGTCAAATTCTTGCCAAATTTGTAGAAGATGGCATCAAGAGCTCTTCACACAGAGGTTTCTGGCTGGGCCCAACATGGGACTGGGGGGGGGGTGGTGACAGAGGAGATGAGAAACTAAAGTTTTAAGTTAATGTGGACCAGACTTCTTAAAAGAATTTAATACTCCCCAAAGTCCTTAAAGCACAGGTGTCTGTTAATATGTTGACAGACATATTAGGTAAAGGCATAGACTGTGGAGCTTGCTTAAGGGTACTTTCATCCTATTATTTTTAGGTTTGGTCTTTTCATAGTATCCCAAACTTTCCTGGATATTTTGTGTCAGGGGATTTTTGTATTTAAAATTTTCTTTGACCAATATAGCCATTTCTTCCATTGTATCTTCAATGCCTATGAGTCTCTCTTCCATCGTTTGTATTTCTTTAAGGAATTTATTAAGTTCCTTTTTAAGGATGTCCATCATCTTCATACAGGATGTTTGAAGGTCTTTTCCTTGTGCTCCAGTTATGTGGATAGCTTCAGGTCCTGATGTAGTAGGATAGCTGGGCTTTAGTGGAGACATAGTGCCCTGGATGCTATTGATTGTGTTTTTACACTGGTGTCAGGGAATCTGGGATTGGGTAGATGACAGGTCTTGATGCTGATTTCTGGAGTTGTCTTCATTGTGTTGATGTTTTATAGCTTGGCCTCTGTGTCTTCTTAGGATTTTCAGAGTTCGATGCCTGAGTGTTTCCTGGTGGGAAAATTGCTTTAAGTTTTGTTTTGTTTTGTTTTTTGTTTGTTTGGTTTTTTTGTACCTGTAGTTGAAATCACTGTGGGGTCCAGGTAAAATGTGTTTCTGAGTATTGGAAAATGAAAATGACATTTAGAAATTGGGATATGCTAAGGGTCTGAGAAGGTCCATAGGAGGGAGGACAGCAGATTGTTCAGCAAGAATATATTTATTTTATCTCCTGGTGACATAGGGAGACAGTGAAGAAAAGTTTCTTCAGAGGGTCTGTTATAGCATTGGGGATGATAATTGGAGAGTTAGATCTATAAATAGTCTACGAGCTTTCTTGGCAGGGTGGTCTGTGGTAGAGTTGGGGTCTAAGACAAAACAGAGAATGGGACATAGAGGCTAGAAGGGGGAAATCTATGGGATCCACAGGAAATGAGGGAAAGGTGGCAGGAAGGCTGCTACAAGCGCGCTGCTGCAGATCTGAGGATGAGACTCCTGGTATTGAATCTGGGGAAACGGAGAAAAGATACTTTGCAGGCAATTTACCTGGTTTTCCCTATATAATTTCCTTTATCAATTTCCTCTGTTGACATTAATAACTTGGCTGTTGTGAGGCAAAGAACACTGATGAACAGATGTGACATATTAACTTGAGTCCTTTGGATTAATACATTGGAATGATATAGTTGGGTCATATTTTAGATCTGTTCTTAGTTTTCTGAGGAATGAATATGGAACTCATTACCATAGTGGCTGAACTCGTTTGTTTTCATGGCATCAGTGCATCGTGGACTCTCTTTGTCTACATTTTCATTAGCACTTGCTATTTCTTTTTAAATAATTGCCATTTTGATGAATATGTGAGATATACTATCAGTGTAGTTTTAATCTGCATTTCTCTAATGGCTAGTGATGGTGAATATTCTAAGTATGTTTATTGTCCATTTTATTTCATCTTTTGAGAACTCTCTATTCATTTTATTAGTCCATCTATTGACTGGGTTGTTTGAATTCTTATTAATTTTTATAATCGAAATATTGACTTTCTTAATTTTAAAAGTTAGTTTTAAAAGAATTTTATTTATTCGTTTTATATACAGCATTCTTCCTGCATATATGCCTGCAGGCCATAAGAGGGCACCAGATCTCATTACAGACAGTTCTGAGCCACCTTGTGGTTGCTGGGAATTGAACTCTGGAGAAACAGCCAGTGCGTATAACCTCTGAGCCATCTCTCGAGCCCTTAAAACATTAATTTTCTATCAGGGGCATCATTAGCAAAAATTTTCACCCATATTTTAGTTCGACTCTTCACTTGATTGTTTCCCTTGTATAAAAAGTTTTAATTTCATGAAGTCAGTCACATTTTGCCATTATCAGAAAGTACCTATATGCTTACATATTGAAGTACTTGCCCTCTAACACAGTGGTGCTCAGCCTTCCTAATGCTGTAACCCTTTAATACAGTTCTTCATGTTGCTGTAACCCAGAACCATAAAATTATTTTTATTGCTACTTCAACACTAGTTTTGCTACTATTATTAATAAATGTCTAAATATCTGTGTTTTCCAATGGTCTTAAGCAATCCCTATGAAAGGGTCATTCAATCCCCAAAGTGGTCACAACCCACACGTTGAGAACCTTTGCTCTATCAGCTTCAAAGTTTCTGGTCTTAGATTAAAATTTTTAATAAATCTGGGCTGAATTTTGGTCTAATTTAATTCATATGGACATGTGTACTATTTGACACAAGCTAAGGTCATTTAGGAAAACAGAATCTCAGTTGAGAAAATGCCACTCTCAGATTGGCCTGTTGGAAAGTGTGGAGAGGTATTTATACCACTACCCTGATATTTTTATTACTGTGACTCTATAGTATAATTTGAAAACAGCTATGGTGATATCTTCATGTTCTTTTTGCTCAGAATTGGTTTGACTATCTGGAGCCTTTTGGACTTTCATATGAAATCACCTCCTCAATTCACCATTTCTATGAAGAACAACAGCAACAAAATGCAAAAATCAATGAAAGAATGCTAGTTCATGAAAAAAAGCAAAGTTTGTGAACCCATAGCCTAACTGACTAGTACGAAGAGATTTAAACTCTTTAGAGATGAAATTTAGAGATGAAAATGAAGACATTGTAGCAGATATCAATGTAGTTTGGAAAATCTTTAGCAAACGCCTTCAAAACCAGTAATGTGGAAAAATCTAAAGAAATTAATGATTTCCTAGATTCATAAGTTAAATCAAAATTAAATAAATAACATAAACAGATTTATAACCAGTAGTAGCATTACATGTAATAAAAAATTCCCCAAAGTAGCCACTGATAAGTTCTATAAGACCTTTAAAGAGAAGCTAACATACTAATGCTTCTGAAACTACTCTACAAAATAGAGAGGGGAGGAATTCCTCAACAATCTCTTTAAAAAGCCAGCATTACTCTGAAGACATAACCAAACAAAGATATGCAAAAAGAAAATTACAGACCAATTTCCTCAATGAACATAAATTTAAAAATTTCCAATTAAATACTTACAAAATGACCATGAAATGCTAACAGAGCCAAAGAACAAAAAGATGGCCTAAAGTCCAGTCATATAAAGATGATAGAGGCCTTTAAAGAGGAAATTAATAAGTCCTTAAAGAAACATAGGAAAATACTACCAAACAGGTGAAAGAAGTAAATAAATCATCTCAAGAACTGAAAACAGAAATAGTAGCAATAAAAAAACTCAAACTTAAGCAATCACGGAGATTGAAAACCCAGGAAAGAACTAAAGATACAAGAATTATCAACAGGGTACAAGAGAAGGAATAGAGAATCTCTCAGGCATAGAAGATATGATAGAAGAAATTGATATATTGATCAAAGAAAATGCAAAATCTAAAAAGTTCATGACATATAACATTCAGGAAATTTGGGACATCATGAAAATACCAAACCTCAGAGTATTCGAAAAAGAAGAAG
>NC_034599.1:18836299-18846263 GCF_900095145.1 Mus pahari
GGAGGAGGAGGAGGAGGAGGAGGAGGAGGAGAAGGAGAAGATTATTATTATTCCTGGCTCAAAGAAAAGGCCTGGAAATTATTTCAACAAAATCATAGAAGAAAATTTTCCTAATCTAAAGAAAGAGACACCTATAAACATATAAGAAGTATGCCAAACACCAAATAGATTGGACCAGAAAAGAATATCATCCTGCCATATAATAATAAAAACATTAAATATATATAACAAAAACAGAATATTAAAATCTACATGGGAAAAAGGCCAAGTAACATTTAAGGCGGATCTCTCAGAATTATAGCTGGCTTCTCAACAGAGATTCTAAAAGCCAGAGGGACTTGGGCAGTTGTCTTGAAGACCCTAAGAGACCACAAATGCCAACCTATAAAACTATATCCAGCAAAAGTTTCAGTTACCAGAGGTGGAGAAAAAAGATATTCTATGACAATACCCAATTTAAACAATGTCTTCACACTAATCCAGCCCTACAGAGGATACTAGAAGAAAACCCAACCCAATGATGCTATCTGAACCCAAGAAAACATAAGAAACACATGAAACACATTTCGCACCAGTAAAACCAAAAGAAGAGACTCTCTCTCTTGTTCTCTCTCCTCTCTCTCCTCTCTCTCTCTCTCTCTCTCTCTCTCTCTCTCTCTCTCTCTCTCTCTCACACACACACACACACACACACACACACACACTAATCAACAACATCAAAATTACAGAAATTAACAATCATTGGTCATTAATATTTCTCAGTATCAGTGCACTCAATTCCCCATTAAAAAGACACAGACTAACAGAATGAATATTAAAAAAAAAAGACCTTCATTCTTCTGCATGCAATACAACACACAACATCAAAGATAGATATTATTCAGAGTAAAGGGTTGCAAAAAGATTTTCTAAGCAAACAGACCTAAGAAGCAAGCTGGAGTAGCCATTCTAATGCTAAATAAATTGGACTTTCAACCAAAATTCATCAAAAGTGTTGGGTAAGGACACCTCATACTCATCAAAGGAAAATTTCACCAAGATGACATCTCAGTTCTAAATATCTAGGCTTCAAATGCAAGGGGACCCACATTCATAATAGAAAATATTAAAGCTTAAATCACATACCAATCCTCACACAGTGGGATACTTCAGCACCCCACTTTCAACATCACGAAGACAGAAACTAATCAGAGAAACTAACGGACATTATGCATAAAGTGGCTCTAAAACATATCTGTAGAGCATTTCACCTAAACACAAAATAATATACCTTCTTCTCAGCACCTCACAGAACTCTCTCCAAAATTGCCCATATACTCCATCACAAAATGAGCCTCAATAAATACAAGATGATTGAAATAACCTCTTGCTCTTTATCAGATCATCATGGATTAAAGTTGGAGTTTAATAACAACAGAAATAACAGAAAGCCTACAAACTCATGGAATCTGAACAACTCTCTACTCAATGACTACTGGATCAAAGAAGAAGTAAAGAAAGAAATTAAAGACTTTCTAGAATTCAATGAAATTGAGGCACAGCCTATCCAAACTGTGGTGCACAATGAAAGCAGTGCTGAGAGGAAAGTTCATAGCACTAAGTGTCTCCATAACGAAACTGGAGAAAGCAGAGCAGTGTTGGCGCATGCCTTTAATCCCAGTACTTGGGAGACAGAGGCAGNNAGATTTCTGAGTTCGAGGCCAGCCTGATCTACAGAGTGAGTTCCAGGACAGCGAGGGCTATACAGAGAAACCCTGTCTCGAAAAAACAAAACAAACAAACAAACAAAAGCAAGAAAGCAAGCAACAAAGAAAGAAAGTAGTAGAGAGATTTCATATGGCAACTTAAAAGGACATTTTAAAGCTCTTGAACAGAAAGAACCAAGCACATCCAAGAGGAATAAACGACAGGAAATAGGAAATAATCAAACTCAGAGCTAAAATCAATAAATTAGAAACAAAGAAAGCAATTCAAAGAATCAATGAAACCAAGAGCTGGTCCTTTGAGAAAATCAGCAAGATAGTCAAACCCTTGGCCGAACTAACTAGAAGGTACAAAGAGAGTACCTAAATTAACAAAATCAGGAATCCAAAAGGGAACAGACACTGAGGAAATCCTAAGAATAATTGGGTCTTATTTCAAAATCTTGAACTCCACAAAATTGGAAAATCTAAATGAAACAGTTAGTTTTCTTGATAGATTCCACTTATCAAAGTTAAATCAAGATCACGTAAGCAATCTAAACAGTCTTATAACCCTTAAGGAAATATATTCAGTCTTAAAAGTCTCTCAACCAGAAAAGGCCTAGGGCCAAATGATTTTAGCACAAAATTCTACCAGAGTTTCAAAGAGCTAATACCAATATTCCTTAAGGTATTTCACAAAATAGAAACATAAGGAACATTGCTAAACTCACTCTATGAGGCCATAGTCATGTTGATAACAAAGAGACACAAAGACTCAAGAAGGAGAATTTCAGAACAATTTCCCTTATAAACATTGATGCAAAAATAGTTCAATAATATACTTATGAATCAAATACAAAGACATACCAAAAACATCATCTAAAATGATCAAGTTGATTTCATCCCAGTAATGCAGGGTGGTTCAATATATGAAAATTCATCAACATAGTCTACCATATAAACATACTGAAAGGAAATAAAGATCATCTCATTAGATTCTGAAAAAGCCTTTGACATAATCCAACACCCCTTCATGTTAAAAGTCTTGGAGAGATCAAGGTTACAAGATACATACCTAAACACAATAAAGGCAATATACACCAAGCCAACAGTCGACATCAAATTAAATGGAGAGAAAGTTAAAGCGATTCTACTAAAATCAAGGACAAAAGAAGGCTGTCCACTTTTTCCCTATCTCTTCAATATAGTACTTGAAGTTCTAGCCATAGCAATAAGACAGCTAAAGGAGATCAAGTGGATACAAATTGCAAAATAAGTCAAAATATTACTACTTACAGGTGGGATGGTAGTATATGTAAGTGACCCCCAAAACTACCAGAGAATTCCTACAGCTGATAAACACTTTCAGCAAAGTGGTAGGATACAAAATTAATTTTAAAAAAATCAGTAACCTTCCTTTATACAAACAATAAACAAGCTGAACAAGAAATCAGGAAAACAACACCCTTCACAATAGCCACAAATAATATAAAATATCTAACCAAGCAAGTGAAAGATCTGTTTGACAAGAACTCCAAATCTCTGAAGAAAGACATTGAATAAGCTATCAGGAGACAGAAAGATCTCCGATGCTCAGGGACTGGTAGCATTAATATAGTAAAAATGGCCATCTTAACAAAAGCAACTTACAGACTCAATGGAATGCCCACCAACATTCTAACAATTATTTATATACCTTGAGAGAAAAATTCTTAACTTCATATGAAAAAGTAAAACAAACAAACAAAGAAACAAACAAAAACCCAGGATAGCTAAAACGATCCTGAACAATAAAAGAACTTTCTTGAGGTATCACCATCCCTGATCTCAAGCTGTCCTTCAGAGCAATAGTAATAAAAAGTGCACAGTAGTGGCATAGGAACAGGCAGGTTGATCAATGGAATGGAATTGAAGACCCTGAAATAAACCCACACACCTACAGAAACTCGATTTTTGACAAAGAAGTCAAAACCATAAAATGAAAAAAAAAAGTATCTTCAACAAATGGTCTATCTGGACGTCTGCATGTAGAAGAATGCAAATAGATCCATATTATTATCCTGTATAAAACTCAAGTCCAAGTGGATCAAAGAACTCAACATAAAACTGGATACATTAGATCTAATAGAAGAGAAAGTGTGGAATAGTATTGAATGAATTGGTACAGAGGCCAACTTCATGAACAGAACAAAAATAGCTCAGACACTAAAAACAACAATTAATAATGGGACCTCATGAAAGTGAAAAGCTTCTGTAAGGCAAAGGTCACTGTCAATACAACTAAATGGTGGCCTACATATGGGGACAATTTTTCACCAACCTAACATCTGACAGATGGCTAATTCCCAACATTTATAAAGAACTGAAGAAATTAGAGACCATCAAGTCAAACCTCAATAAAAATGGGGTACAAAGCTAAATACAGAATTATCAACAGAGGAACCTCTAATGCCCAGAAAGCACTTAAAGAAATGTTCAATGTCTTTAGTCACCAGAGAAACACAAGTTAAAATGACTCTGAGATTCTATCTTACACCCATCATAATGGTAAAGATCAAAAACTCAAGTGGTAGCACATACAGGTAAGAATGTAGAGCAAAGGGAAAACTCCACCATTGCTGTGGGAAGCGCAAACTTACACAACCACTCTGGAAATCAATTTGGCCATTTCTCAGAAGACTGGAAAATAGTTCTACCTCAAGACCCAGCTATACCGCTCCTGGACATATACCCAAAAGTTGCTCCAGCAACCCACAAGTACACTTGCTCAACTATGTATGTAGCAGCTTTATTTATAATAGCTAGAAACAGAAAACAACCCAGATGTCCCTCAATTGAAGAATAGATGAAGAAAATGTAGTTTATTTACACAATGGAATACTACTCCATTAAAAAACAATGATATGAAATTTGCTGGCAAATGGATGGAACCAGAAAATGTCATCCTGAGTGAGGTAACCTAGACCCAAAATGTCATATATGTTATGGACTCACTAGTAAGTGGATATTAGCCATAAAGTATAGACTCTTACAATCCTCAGACTCAAAGATGCTAAATAAAAGGAAGTGCTTAAGGGATCGTGCTTGAATCTTATTCACAGGGGAAAATAGAATAGTCGTTGGAGGTGGAGGGAGGGAGGTAACTTGGTGGGAGAGGGAATGGGGATAGGAGTGCGGGGGTGGATCAGGAGGGAGATCCTGGGAGAGAGGGCAGGAGAGTGAATCAGGGCAATCCTTAGGACATGCCAGAGACCTGGGATATGAGAGACTCCGAGGAGTCTATGAGGGTGACTATAGCTGAGACTCCTAAAACTGGGAGATTTTGAGCCTGAAGTGGCCACGTCCTGTAGCTAGGCAGTACTCCCTGTGGAGGGATAAGAAGACCAACCCACCCACAAAACTTTCAGCCCAAAATTTGTCCTGCCTACAAGAAGCACAGGGGCAAAGATGGAGCATCAACCGAAGGAATGGCCAAACAGTGACTGGCTGAACTTGAGATCCATCCCATAGGCAAGAACTAATCCCTGACATTATTAATGATTATCTGTTATGCTAGCATAACTGCCCTCTGAGAGGCTCCATCCAGCAGCTGACTGAAATAGCTGTAGCGACCCACAGCCAAACATTAGACTGAGCTCAGGAATGCTTATGTTAGAGTTAGGGGGAAGGACTGAGGAACCCCTAGGTGATAGGAACTCCACAAGAAGACCAAGAGAGTCAACTAATCTGGATCCTTGAGGGTTTCCAGATATTGAACCACGAACCAAAGAGCATACAAAGGCTGAACCTAGGTCCTCCATACATACTTATCTGATGTGCAGCTTAATCTTCAGGATTTCCCCCCAACTGGAGCTGGGAGAGGAGGATTTACCTTTTCTCTGTTGCCTGCCTGTGGATCCTGTTCCCCTATCTAGGCTGCATTTTCTGGCCTCAGTGGTAGAGGTTATATCTGATTCTGCAGTAACTTGAGGTGCCAGGGTGAGTTGGGACCCAGGAGAAGCCTTCTCCCTTCTCAGCGATGTAGGGAGCAGGCATGGGGGTTTGGGGGAAGGGGGAAAGAAGCCTTGTTTATGGGGCCTGGGAGAAGGAGAAACAGTGTTGGGATATAAATCAAATATGAAAATTAATTAATAGAATAAAAAATACAAAACAAAGTAATGAACACATCAAAAAAGGTCATTCACAATGACTGAGTTAACTTCATTCCAAAGAATGGGGATGGTTCAATATATGCAAATTAACAAATATAATGGGTCACATTAATAGACAGAAATCTCATGATCACTTCAATAGATGTAAAGAAAACTTTTTGGCAAAATCCAACTTCTCTTTCTTCATAAAAATACCTCGAAGAATCAAGGAACAGAAGGAACATACCTGAACATGAGAAGTTCTACATGTGATAATAATCATACAGCTGGCATTATATTACATGGGGAAAACTGAGAGCATTTGTACCAGAGTCAGGAAAAGGACAAGGGTACCCATTTTTTCCATTCTTACTCAACAACAGTAAGAAATACCAAGTGTATAAACAGAAAAGACAGAAGCAAAGTATTCATGTTTGCAGAGGATGAGATTCCATACATAGGAGACCCTAAAGACTCCACTCACAAATTCTTAGATCTGACAGACACCTTCGGCAAATTTTCAGGCTACAAATTAACATGTAAAACCCAACAACTGTCTTACATGCTAATAAGAAAACTGCTGAGAAAGACATAAATATATATTCATAATTGCCTCAAAAATGAAATATCTTTAAATAAATCATACCAAAGATGTGGGAGACCTCTATAATGAAAACTTTTACACACCATAGAAAGAAATTACAGATACCAGGAGATAGAATCTCCCACGTCCAAGGAATAGAAGAATTACTGCCAAATGGCTACAATAGCAAGGACTTTCATTTTAAATTTTAATTAAATTAAAATTTTAAAGATGTATTTACTTTTTTGTGTGTTCGGGTGCTTTGGCACATGTATGTATGTGTGTACATTCTCCACTGTTATTCGACACAGTGCTAAAGCCTTAGGACAATTTGACACCAGAAAAGAATCTCAAGGGTATGTGTGGAAAAGGGAGAAGTAAGGGAGTGCACGTGGTGCCCATGGAGGCAAGAAGACACTGGATTCCTGGAACTGGAACTATAGATGCCAATGGACCATCAGATGGATGATGGGGATTGAATCTAGGTATGTCCTTTGGAGAAGTAACCAGAGCTTCCAACTGTTGAGCCATCTCTCTAGACCCTTAATTTTATGTTAAATTTTGTGCATGTGCTTGTGCCTGTATGGAGTGTTTGTGCATGTGAGTAGAGGTGTCTGTGGAGGGCAGAGGTACCAGATCCCTGGAGCTGAAGGGGTAACTGTTGTCACCTTCCGAAGAGGATGCTGGTTGTGGAACTTCGGAGCAGTAAGCATTCTCAAAGGCTGTGCCAGCTCCTCAGCCCCAAGCCCTTCTCTGGATATTCTGCATGGTTACTAGTGACAAATTTCTCACTTCTTAATTTCCTATTAAGTCTGAAGCGTTTGTTTGTTTGTTTTGTTTTGTTGTTTATTTTGACTGGAAGCAGAATTTGAGGTCAACAAGCTTTGCATTTCTGTAGTTTTGGGGTAGTTTTTTTTTGTTTCGTTTTTTGTTTTTTGTTTGTTTTTTTTGTCTTTGCTTTGTCTTTCTTTGTTTACAAAAGTGTGTGTTTTCTTCCCTCTGGGATCTGTAGTTTTGGAAAGATCCCATTATTTTTATTGCTTTCCCATGAGGTAAGTGTGCCATTTGAAGTCAATAGTCTTAGGACTTCAGTAATGAACTGTGAGTTAGGGGTTCAGTTCAGACAACAGCACCCAGAGTTCTCAGAATCTGCACTGGAAGAGGATATTGGATATCACTCATTACTGCTGGATATGGAGATCCACCTTCCCCACTCAGCCTCCATAAATTTCCCTATGGGTGCAGACTTTGGGTTACCATCGCTGCTCAGGAGACATGAAGGTTTCCCACCAGGGCTCTACTGAGATCCACTTGGGAGGACCAGGAAACCACATAATCTCCAGTATTTGATATATAATGTATATACAGTATGTATGTATTTTTTACTACCAGGTGCACAAGAAAGTCCTGGCCTTCATTTAGCCTCTCTGACAGCATCACAGCAGTTAAGTTGTGAAACCAGCCTATCGCCTGATAACTGTAAACTCTAGGTTCCCCATTGGATTGGATTGGACTGGGCTGGTAGATTTCTAGGAGGTGTCAAATCCTGCAATTTCTCATCTTATTTTATGGAAATAGAACCACTACTTTCTGTCTTGCTTACCTTTTGTCATACAAGCTCCAGAGGGAAGGTATTTTGTTCATGTTCCATCTGCTCCTTTCAGTCTTGAGGGGTTCTGATCTATCCAGCTCTCAGTATACATGCATTAGACTAAAGAAAAGCCCAAGGCAAACGGGTGATTCCTCATCTATCATCCTTTGAGTCCTAAGCACTGAAGCTTCTCTGCCTTCTTATTTCAGCGTCTAGAATTTTCTTCTTTGTTTTGTACATTATATCCAGTTCCTCTACTACTTGCAAAATTCTATTTTCTAACATTCTATCTATTTGGAATGTGTTCAAGCTTATGGAAGTGTTAAACCACTGTTTTGATAAATGTCAAATTAACATGTCAAGGAACAATAAAAAAAATCCTTTGCCTGTTGGTTACAAATGCACTGAGCTTTGTAGATTTGTTTGAACAGAGATTCTGCTTTTATAAATGAAAATGATGAAGTGAGGAACTGAAGTTCCACTGTGCCTCATGCCTTTCAAATGACTCCTCTAGGGTTGAAAATATGATGTCACATTTATACTATCCTACATGTACAGTGCTTTATGAGCAGCATTTCATGTAGCTCCCCAATAAACTGGTGCAACAACATTTTTACATTTTACCAAGAAAATTACATTAATTATCCAGGCTAGTTGTAAACTAGTGAGCACCTGAGCTGCAATAATAACTTGAGAGTTCTGACTTCTATTCAATTCTTCTTTCCATATATGCTGAGAGGCAGAAAAATTGTTCCCCAAGATCATAGGTCAAAACATGCTGTAATTAAATAGATAAAACTCTAATAGTTCATATTTAATTTATATATATATAAAACAATGAGCTTTTGTTGTCATTATAACTTGTCAGCTATCCATGGAAATAAAGAAATAGCAACCATGGACAATTAAACTCATAGAAACAGAAGGAGACATTCAAATAGTATTCAAGTTATCATTAACTTGTTCATTTATTACAAAATATTATTAAAAGAATAATGAGTAATAAGAAAAGTAATTTCAAAACCCAGATGAAGATCCACTCCTAGGTGCTCTAAGACTCCCAGGATCATAGGATCAGAGGTGAGGACACAACATCTGCCCCAATACTGGAAGTAACTGAGACCAGCAGTACCTGGGCACCCAGGAGCTCTGCCCAACCAGTGGCAAGGGTTTCCTTCCAGTCTGGGCTGGTGCTCTGAGCAGACCTTGGTCATGAACTCTGCAGCCAGTCCCACAGCACCCAGAGGACTATCCACTCCCAGACACTCTAACATGCCCAGGTCTACAGGATCACAGGATGCCGGGATCCCAGGAGCTTGGTCACACCAGGATCTCAGGGTCCCAGAGGCAGCTTGACTCACAGGAGCTCTGACACACCCAGAATCTCAGGATCTAAGGATCCCAGGATCCCAGAGACAGCTGAAAATTTTTTGAAATGCTTCTCAGCCCTTTGGTATTCCTCAGTTGAGAATTCTTTGTTTAGCCTTGTACCCCATTTTTTAATGGGGTTATTTGAATTTTTGGAGTCCAGCTTCTTGAGCTCTTTGCATATATTGGGTATTAGTCCCGTATCAGATTTAGGATTGGTAAAAATCCTTTCCCAATCTGTTGGTGTCCTTTTTGTCTTGTTGACAGTGTCTTTTGCCTTACAGAAGCTTTGCAATTTTATGAGGTCCCTTTTGTTGATTCTCGATCTTAAAGCACAAGCCATTGCTGTTCTGTTTAGGAAAATTTCCCCTGTGCCCATATCTTCCAGGCTTTTCCACTTTCTCCTCTATAAATTTCAGTGTCTCTGGTTTTATGTGAAGGTCTTTGATCCACTTAGACTTGATCTTTGTACAAGGAGATAAGAATGGATCAATTCTCATTCTTCTACATGATAACAGCCAGTTATGCCAGCACCATTTGTTGAAAATGCTGTCTTTTTTTCCACTGGATGGTTTTAGCTCCCTTGTCAAAGATAGGTGTGTGGATT
>NC_034599.1:18847325-18863684 GCF_900095145.1 Mus pahari
TGGAAGGAGTTACAGAGACAAAGTTTGGAGCTAAAACAAAGGATAGACCATCCAGAGACTGCTGCATCCGGGGATCCATCCCATAATCAGCCACCAAAGGCAGACACTATTGCATATGCCAGCAAGATTTTGCTGAAAGGACTCTGATATAGCTGTCTCGTGTGAAGCTATGCCAGTGCCTGGCAAATACAAAAGTGGATACTCACAGTCTTCTATTGAATGGAACACAGGGCCCCCAATAGAGGAGCTAGAGAAAGTATCCAAGGAGCTGAAGAGGTCTGCAACCCTATAGGTGTAACAACAATATGAACTAACCAGTGTCCCCAGAGCTCATGTCTCTAGCTGCATGTGTAGAAGAAGATGGCCTAGTCAGCCATCGTTGGGAAGAGAGGCCCCTTGGTCTTGCAAACTTTATATGTCTCAGTACAGGGGAATGCCAGGGCCAAGCAGTGGGAGTCGGTGGGTAGGGGAGCAGGGCGGGGGGATGGTATAGGGGACTTTTGGGATAGCATTTGAAATGTAAATGAAGAAAATATCTAATAAAAAATTGAAAAACAAATAAACAAAAAAACAAAAAAGATAAGGAAGGATACTTCGTACTGGTCAAAGGAAAAATCTACCAAGATGAATTCTCAATTCTGAACATCTATGCTCCAAATACAAGGTCACCAACACTCATAAAAGAAACTTTACTAAAGCTCAAAGGACACTTCACACCACACACAATAATAGTGGGAGACTTCAACACCCATGCTCAGCAATGGACAGATCATGGAAACAGAAACTAAACAGAGATACAGTGAAGCTAACTGAAGTTATGAACCAAATGAATCTAACAGATATTTATAGAACATTTCATCCAAAAGCAAAAGAATATACATTCTTTTCAGCAACTCATGGTACCTTCTCCAAAATTGACAATATAACAGGGCACAAAACAGGCCTCAACAGATACAAGAAGACTGAAATAATCCCATGTACCCTATCAGATCACCACGGACTAAGGTTGGTCTTAAACACCAACAAAACACACATACATGTGGAAGCTAAATAATGTTCTATTCAATGATAACTTGGTCAATGAAGAAATAAAGAAATAAATTAAAAATTTTTAGAATTTAATGATTATGAGGACACATTATACCAAAACTTACGAGACAGAATGAGGGCAGTGGTAGGAGGAAAAAAATCATAGCTCTAAGTCCCTCCAAAAAGAAACTGAAGAGAGCTTACACTAGCAGCTTGACAGCACACCTGAAAGCTCTAGAACAAAAAGAAGCAAATCACCCAGGAGGAGTAGATAGCAGGAAAGAATCAAACTAAATAGAAACAAAAAGAACTATACAAAGAATCAACAAAGACAGGTGTTTTTTCTTTGAAAAAAAATCAACAAGAGAGATAAACCCTTAGCCATTCTAACCAGAGGGCACAGAGACAGTATCCAAATTAATAAAATCAGAAATGAAAAGGGGGACATAACAACGAAATATATCTTAAAGTATTACGTTTGTTGAATATCAACAGTCGAAAATATTAAAATCGTGTTCTACAAAAAAGAAAATATTTCCTCTTCCTCCTCCTCTTCTTTTTCTTTATTTCTTTTTTTGCCAGTCACAGTTCCTACGACTCATGCTTCAAGGATTATCTTTCTGAAACAAGTGAACTGAACCCAAAGGAGTGGTTAAGAAAAGCAAAAAATTTAAGAGAAAGAAAGATAGGACATAAATAATTGTGAAGTTGTGTGATGCCTCTTTTCTGTTCAGGAGCAATTCAGAAGCTGAGAAACATAAAGTGGATCCCTAGAGGTTGTAGAAAAACCTTTCAAAGGTGATTTAACAAAAAGTCAATGGTGTACCTAAGTGGAGGCATGAAGAATGGAGAAAAGAATGTACAGTGTGGGAGACCTACAAAGAGTACAGAGTCCTGTGTATCAGGCCCCCAACAGGGACTTCACAGCTGGACAGAAAGGAACCCTCCATTTAAGGGACTTTTACTGGGGAGATGGTTGCCCCGTGGGTGGGCTGGCAATCCTGGAATCATGTGGACCTGAGAACTTCTCATGTAGACATGAGATGATCTTCTGGAATACATCAGTTTGTTAGTTCTCCATTGCTGTATAATACTTGACCTCATCACTTAATGACTTTAAGCTATGATGTTTATCATCTCACAGGCACTGCAGTCAAGGTCTCAGCCCAGAGCTGTGGCTGATCTCAAGGCTTAGTGAAGAGGAGCAACTTTCCAGGTCACAAAACATGGTTCCACACCTTCCAGTGCTTCAGAGAGCTGTGAACCTCAGCTAAGAGGTGGCCACCCAGCTTGCTTTCTTTCTTTTTTAAAAAAAATTGGATATTTTCTTTATTTACATTTCAAAGGTTATGCCCTTTCCCAGTTCCCACCCTCCTAGAAACCCTCTATCCCATCCTCCCTCCCCCTGCTTCTATGAGGGTGTTTCTCCACCCACCCACCCACCCACCCACTACCACCTCCCTGCCCTCAATTCACCTCCATTGGGACATCTATCTAGCCTTTATAGGACCAAAGACCTCTCCTCCCACTGATGCCTGACAAGGCCATCCTCTGCTACATAAGCAGCTGGAGTCACGTGTACTCCTTGGTTGATGGCTTAGTTCCTGGGATCTCTGGGGTATCAGTTGGTTGATATTGTTGTTCTTCCTGTGGAGTTGCAAACCCCTTCAACACCTTCAGTCCTTTCTTTAACTCCTCTTTTGTGACCCCACACTCAGTCCAATGGTTGGCTGTGAGCATCCACCTCTGTATTTGTAAGGCTCTGGCAGGGCCTCTCGGGAGACAGCCATATCAGGCTCCTTTTAGCATGCACTTCTTGGCATCCACAATAGTGTCTGTGTTTGGTGACTGTATATGGGATGGATCCCCAGGTGGGACAGTCTCTGGATGGCCTTTCCTTCAGTTTCTGCTCTATAATTTATCTCCATATTTGCTCCTGTGAGTATATTATTTTGCTTTGAAGAAGGACCAAAGCACCCACACTTTGGTCTTCCTTCTTGAGCTTCATGTGATCTGTGAATTGTATTTTGAATTTTGGAGCTTTGGGGTTAATATTCATTTATCAGTGAGTGCATACCATGTGTGTTCTTTTGTGATTGGGTTACCTCACTCAGGATGATATTTTCTAGTTCCATTCATTTGCCTAAGAATTTCATGAATTCATCAATTTTAAATGTATCACATTTTCTGTATCCATTCCTCCGTTATCTGGAGATCTGGGTTATTTCCAACTCCTGGCTATTATAAATAAGGCTGCTATGAACACAGTGGAACATGTGTCCTTATTACATGTTGGAGCATCTTCTGGGTATATACAGAGGAGTAGTATAGCTGGGTCCTCAGGTAGTCCAATTTTCTGAGGAATCACCAAACTGATTTCCAGTGTGATTGTACCAGCTTGCAATCCCACCAGCAATGGAGGAGTGTTCCTCGTTCTCCACATCCTCACCAGCATCTGCTGTCACTTGAGTTTTTGATCTTAGCCATTCTGACTGGTGTGAGGCGTAATCTCAGTGTTGTTTTGATTTGCATTTCCCTCATATTGAACATTTCTTTAGGAGCTTCTCAGCCTTTTGATATTCCTTAGTTGAAAACTCTTTGTTTAGCTCTGTATCCCAGTTTTAATAGGGTTGTTTGTATTTTGGGAGTCTAACTTCTTGAGTTCTTTGTATATATTGGATGTACAAAGATCTCTATTGGATGTAGGATTGGTAAAGGTCTTTTCTCAATCTGTTGGTTGCCGTTTTGTCCTATTGACAGTGTCCTTTGCCTTACAGAAGTTTTCCAATATTATGAGGTCCCATTCATCAATTCTTGATCTTAGAGCATAAGCCATTGGTGTTTTGTTTAGGAAAATTTTCCCTGTGCCCATGTGTTAGAGGCTTTTCCTCACTTTCTCCTCTATAAGTTTCAGTGTATCTGGTTTTATGTGGAGATCCTTTATCCACTTGGACTTGAGCTTTGTACAAGGAGATAAGAATAGGTTGATCTGCATTTTTCTACATGCTGACCGACAGTTGAACCAGCACCAGTTGTTAAAAAAATGCTGTCCTTTTACCACTGGATGGTTTTATCTCCTTTGTCAAAGATCAAGTGACTATATGTGTTTTGGTTCATTTCTGGGTCTTCAATTCTATTCCATTGATCTTCCTGCTTGTCTCTGTACCAATATCATACAGTTTTTTTTAACGCCTAGCTTTCTTAAGGCAGCTGAATTTCTGCTCCTAACTGAACCATTATCTGTTCCCGTGCTACTTTTAAGAAAGTAATTTGATTATTCCAAAACTATCTTTCTTTGCTTGTAGCACTTTCAAGTCAAAGTTCAACTCTAGCTTATATCCCTGTGGCTATGTGTTGAGCATGAGAGGAGAATCCTGGTGCCTTGAAAGTATTTCACCATGTGCATGTGTATATAATAAAAAGGACATTGATATAATATCTATAAGATATTATGTTGTCATAGTTTGTATATTCTTGGACCAGGTATGACCTGGTTGGAGTAGGTGTGTCACTGTGGGTGTGGGCTTAAGACCCTCACCCTAGTTGCCTGGGAAGTCGGTCTTCCACTAGCAGCCTTTGGATGAAGACATAGGACTCTCAGCTCTGCCTGTGCCATGCCTGCCTGGATACTGCCATGCTCCCACCTTGAGTGTGGTTCAGCTGGAGGGTGGTTGGGATGAACCTGGGGTATTTGATTCCGACACCAAGTAGGTGGGACCACTGCCAAATGTGTGGTGGAACCCATAATGCTGTGCGAGCAGGGCCATTACCCTGTGAGTTTGAATGGCAGGACCAATCCCTCCCTTGAATCGTGTGGGAAAACTTTCTGTAATCTGTAAGCCAGACAGCTTATGAGCTTTTTTCTATGGCATCTCAAGTGGACCAAGCCACTATTTTGCCTTGTGAATCCATGGGTTAAGTTTTGCATCAACTATTGTGAATGGTGATGGTTGCATGAAGATAAAGTCTCAAGCATCCACATCTGGAAGGGCTTCCTTTATTCTCTGAGTTCCCATTTCTCCTTTCTTCTTTAACTGTACCAAGTGCTGATCCCAATACAGCATGGGCCAGTCATCCTCCAGTCCAGCTAGTGACGCTCCATCAGATCAGAAGTCCCATGAAGAGCTGTGTTAGGGTTTGCTCAGTCTCTGACACCACAACACTTCCTGAATCTTATGTTAGAGGACATTGCATATAAGTCTTTCCCTTCAAGGGAATACCCAAGGGACTCTGCACAATCTTGTTGGAATTCAAAGATTCTCTGATGGAAAAGCCCTGGCACCAGGCAGGAAAGCCTCAGACATGACTTCATAGCAGTTAAATCATTTAAATATTTAACCAGATGAATTAATTTATGAAACAATTTAACAAAAGGACAAATGATATTTGACTCTTTTGAGGTCGCAAAGACAGAAGTTATGCAGTGTGCATACAAGTACAACAGACTCTCACTGGTGCAAAGACAGTTTAAAGGATGGCAAGCTACAGTTTGCAATTCTTCTATTATCATTCCTGCACAGAGAGTTATACACAGATTAAGCCAAAGGATGGGATGTAAGAATTTAAGAGTGTGTACCATTTCTTTTCTGACCTCATTTAAATTTTAGTAGTTGCATGAATTTGGGACAAGAAGCTTAATTTTGTGTGTTTCTCTGATAATGGGAATAAAGCCATCGAATTTCACAGGATGGCGGATTAAGAATTTATGCAAATCACTTAGAAGTACAGTCAGCATGATAGTTCTCAATAGTTTAGAAGAATTTACTATTGTAGACCTTATGTGGATATGTGGATATTGGTGATTTGTTAGTTTTTGCTAGTTATGGTAATTTAGACAAGCAAGTGTTCTGAATGCTGTACTTCCCATGTGTGAGCGAAGTCTTTGGGATCGGGTGAGTATCTACAAGGTTTACTGGAGAGAGGGGAGAGAGGTCTAAAGCCTATGCCCCTTTTATTTTCTTACCCAGTGCTGGGCTATTTCCATGATTCAGCAAAGATCTGTATCCACAGAACTGTCAAAGGTCAAGTAGAAAGCTAGAGATGTACAAGGGAAGGGAGGCTTTGATATACCAAATCAAATCCTCAGCTAAGGCTGTGACCTTAACTTTTTAAAGCTTCAAAGGAACAACATAATTCTAAAATATCCTAAGGATTTCCTTGACCTCGGGGAAGAATTTTTTTTTTTAACAGTTCTTTTTAAATGTGAGAATTTCTGGTTCAAAAAAGGTCTAGATGTCTGTGGGTATGTAGGTTTGGCTTTCATAGTAGTGTTTAGATAATAGATAAATACTGCAAAAATTCAGTAAAGCAATAAACTGAGAAAATATGGGAACACCTATATAGCAGGAAGAAATACAGTGCACCATTAAAGGTATTGGCCTCAAAGTAAAATAATGTTCTGCAGATAGACCATTGTTTCTCTAATAGCTTGCAACACTTCAGGATAAAAACCTAAAAATGATTGGTTTAGGGAGTTTAGTGTTTCAATAAAGCTCAGTGGTAAAGCAGCTACCTAGGATTTGTGAGGACCTAGGTTTATACCCAATATCATAAAAGGGGGGGTGATGAAAGGTGGAGGAAGAGGAGGAAGAGGAGGGGGAGGAGAAAGAGGAACAGAAAAAGAAGGAGGAGGAAGGAGGAGGAGGAGGAGGAGGAGGAGGAGGAGGAGGAGGAGGAGATTGTGGAGTGGCCAGAGAAAAGAGCTAAAAACAGCCCGATGGTTTTTCCCTGTGGTTTTTAAAACCAGTATGGGCAAGAAAGAGAATCCAGCCCAGCTTAGCTAGAAGGAGAAGTGTGTGTGTATGTGTGTGTATATGTGTATGTGTGTGTATGTTTATGTTTGTGTATGTGGTGTGTATATGTGTATGTATGTGTGTGTGTGGGGGTATTTGTGTGTGATTAAATGGAGCTACTTGAATGATAGCTTAGAGACTTGGGACTTTAGAAGACAGTTCAGTTTTCCTGTAAAGCAATTTGCAAAGCTCTGAAGTTCTACCTACAGAGTAATGGGTTCAAAGTCTAAGAAAAAAACCATTCAAGCAGTATTTCTGTCATCATGGTGTGCTGAAAAAGTAGAATAAGCCTTGAAATATAGAGCTTTCCTGGGTGACACAGGGGTTCAAGTCACATCTTTACTTCTCTGTTGCTTGGAGGGAACACTGACCAAAAGCTACTTAGGGAGAGGAAGGTGTTTCTGTGGCTTGTCCTTCCAGATCACAGTATATTAATAAGGGGCACCAGGACATCTATTCAAGTCAGGACCCTGGAGGCAGGAAATGTAGCAGACACTGGCAAGGAACATGCTTTCTGCCTTGCTCAGTTGCCTTTCTTATCCAGCCCAGATCCACCTGCCCTGGGACAGGAAGGCCCACTAAGAGCTGGGCCCTCCCACATTAACCAGCAATCAAGAAAATGCCTCACAGACATGCTCACAGGCCAATCTGATGGAGGCAGTTCCTCAGTTGAGATTTTCTCTTGCCAGATAGTCTGGGTTTGTGTCAAGTTTATGAAAACCAAGCTGTAGAAAAGTTTTACTCCCCAAACAAGGAGAAACCAGGGGCAATAATTGGCATACCATGTGCAAAGTAGGCAGTACTGACCAGCTCCTGGGGGAGTGATCTGATCATTTTCTCACTGGAAAAGGGAAGAATGAACTTTCTTTGGAACTCTTTTTTTTTTTTTTTAATGGAAGAAAACTTTGAGAGATTAACTAGAGAACTGGAAATTGCTAGAACACAATAAGATCCAACAGAACTAATTGGCTAAGAGATTCAGTGTCTGCAATGTCTCCTCTCAAAGGTGGGAAGAAGTATTGATGACTGCACCAAGGTAGGTAAGCCAGAGTATCTGGTCAAGGAATTGTAGACAAAACAAGGTACAAAGGTTTGGAAATGAAGGACAAAGCAAGTAGGGGACTGGCCAAAATGCATCACCTGTGATTGGTGTAGCAGAGGAGTGAGGAGATGAAGAACCTCAAACAGCATTTGAACATTGTAATGAAAATGGTCTGAACCTGAAGAAAAGGTTTGTTTATAGGTCCAAAAAGCATAGAATAGAGCTTTTTAAAGCCTTATGAGAATGAAATGGGCTGACTAAATAGGAAGGGAAGGAGAGTAAAGACTTATTTACATAACACCTCTGGGTTGTACCCTGAAAATTAAAGAGAAAACACATCTGTCGTAAAGGAAGGTATATAAAATTATGATAAGAGGTCAGGACTCAAAGTTGGATGTGAGTAGAGAGAAAATCTCGGTAGCAGTAGCTTAAAGTGCAATTCAGCCAGGCACTGGACCTTACCTTGCATCATTAGCCTTCACATAACATAGAATGCTTCAGCGGAGGGGAAAGGCTGCACTCCACACAGAACCAAGCCAGCAAACACAAGCAGAACAAGCTCACAGGTTGAGAGGAGAATAAATGTGGGCTTAGCTGGAACCTGAATTGCCCAAGTACCCGTCACAAGTAAATGGAAGCTTTATTCTAGTACGTTGGATTGAAGTCAGAGCCCAGGAATATACCCAACTCCATCTGAACAATGTCATAGTATGCTTACCAAGTGTTCTGCCACTAAGCTGTATCACTAACAGTTTTTATTTATTTGTTTACTTTATAATGATATACACTTAGGCTCTTCCCAAGTTATAGGTTGGTGTGATGGCTAGTCTTGGCTGTCAACTTGACTATGTCTGAAATTAGCTAAAATGCAAAAGTAGAGTGTGTGTTTCTGCATGGGCAGAAAACACTTTGGACTGGGTTCCTACTGAAGAGCTCAACATGATAAAAGAGGATAGGCTGCGAAAGGAAAATGAATGCCCCGTCGGTTTGCGCTGATCAGAGCATGATTTTTATTAATCGGACAAGGAAGGATTCTAAGCCCGCCCTTGAGTCCCCTGGAGAAACTCTCTCTCTGTCCCGCCGTCCGATCATGAGCGGAGATGTGTCTGGTAGGTGGGTCCGAGCGAGTGGGTGGAGACGAAGTCGACATAGGGCGGTCTGACTACGCTGCATTCTGGGAGATCTGGGGAGGTCTTCTTGGTAGCAATTCTGTGCGCCTGTAGGGGGCGCAATATAATGTTTAGCGGGAGAATGGTTAGTGGAGGTGAGAGACCCCAACAGTAGAGGACACACCTACGAGGGATTTTTGCTTAATTTGAAGTAGATATATCCATATGTAATCCAGATCTTGAGGCAGAAACTTACATGCCTTTACTAACCCTTCTGCTCGAAGTCTATATAAAGACATGGAAAAAGACAACGATTGTTATTTGCCTGCTTGTCCTTGCCTCATTATTAAGTCCATTCCTTCACTGGCATTAGAGTCTACTTCTTAGGGATTCCAGCATATCCTAAAGACCAGCTTTGTAGGCTGAGCCACTCTTGGACTTTCCATTCACAGCTAGCCATTGTTGGATTATCTGGACTTTAGCCCGTAAATCATTTTAATAAATCCCATTTCTATATAGAGAGCCATTCTATAAATTCTATTACCCAGACTGACACAGTGGATATTGAAATTATGATCATCTTGCTTCAGGCTCCTGAGGAGCTCGGGTCACAGGTTCTCCTTCATGGTTTGTGCATACATAGTGGGCTACAGGTGTCATTGATCTTTCCTTGTTCTGCCAAGTGTTCCCTTGGGTCCTGGAGTTTAACACTTTCTGCTTTCCATGTTAAAGCCTTCAAGGACCACAAGAGAAATTGGGAACTTAATAGTGTATGCTTAAATGTGGTCCTTTCTGCCATAGCCCTCAACAGGTTTATGATTAAGTTTATTGTCATTCGTAAGCACAATATTTCTTTTTTTTTTTTTTTTTTTTGGTTTTTCGAGACAGGGTTTCTCTGTATAGCTCTGGNNNTCCTGGAACTCACTTGGTAGACCAGGCTGGCCTCGAACTCAGAAATCCGCCTGCCTCTGCCTCCCGAGTGCTGGGATTAAAGGCACAATATTTCTTAATTAATCAATTTACTTTTTGTTATTTGACCATTTCATGCATGTATATAATAGATTTTATTTCCTTTCACCCTGCATAATCCTGTCTTAGCACACCAATTTCTTTTGTGGAAAATTTTCTTTCCAGAATGTCTTCTACCTACCTCCATGCCACTGAGTTTGCATCATGTTGTCTGTCTGAGTGTGGGAAGGAGGTAACTTAATAACTTAATAAGTGGCACAACACTTATCAGCTACAACAAAGAAGAAAGTGATAACCTTTCTAAAGCCACTGTGAGATATTAATAGTCCCTCAGGGTACAGTGAAGTTCAGGAGCCCTTTACTCTTTCTTAATGAAATACCGACCCTCCCAATTCTTGTGCTTGTCTTGTGTAGGTAACCACAGCTGGGTCAGTGGGTAAGTTCATGAGGGTATCGGCCCTGTCATGTCTAGAAGGCACTGTTTTATAACTCCTCCCCAAACTCTGGCTCTTACCTTCTTCCTGACTTCTTTTCCATGGTACTCCCCGAGCCTTGGGAGTTAGGTAAAGGGAATGAAAGGCCATAGAGACCAGTTTAGTTTTAGACAATGTAGTAATAATACAATATAGATCACTGTTCAGCATAACAATAGTTGCAGATTCTCTCTTAGAACCCAGGACCTCCTCAGCCATGGGCTCTTAGCAAGGCACCGGTTCTTTCTGGGTAGTGGACCTTAAATTCAAGGAGAAAGTGGTTGGGTAACTTTCCCAAATCAAGCCCCCAACATTCATGCCTCTGTTGTACAGAGGCTAAGCTGGTCGTCACTGTCACTGTAATTCCTAAGGTTCACACTAGGAAACACTGTTGAGGTGAGTTCTCTCCCAGCAGCCTGTGTCACCTAGAACCCTGATGGCTACCCAAGGGGGGGAAGCTTAGTTCCAGCTTGATCTCCAAATGTATCCTGTGACTAAAGTTACCTATAAACTCTCTCTACCTCCTTCCCTCCACATTCCAATCACCGCTGAACTGAAGCAATGGTGTCAAATGAGGGGCTGTTATCAGCAGTCGACTGTGGAAGCTTAATTATCACAGACAAAGACCACTAATGAGGAAACATTATCTTTCACACATGGAGCTGTTTTGATGGAACCTAATTTACCCCAAGTATTCTATCCTCCAGGCTGGCTATGAACTGCCTCTGCTCTCCCAAATCTCTTTTCACTGTCCCCTGCCATTTCCCTCTAGTCATTAGCTCAGTGTTGCAGGAAATCAGAGAGGAGAGGGGCTGCTTATCACAGGAAGGGAAATTGAAGCAAAAAGGAAGTCACATTTGAATGAAGGGCTATAAGAGTCTCACACACCAATACTTAAAACCAACACAAACCGAAACCACTTGTAGTTTTACTTTTCACTTGTATTTTCCCTCCCTTCCTACCAGTATCCCTCTTTCTATCTCTGACTGTTTTTTCTTGACTCTTATTACTATCTGCCATTTGAATGTTCACTCCTATCTACTTCACTAAATTCCCTTCTCTGGTATTTATGTAAAGACCTGGAGAGAAGCTTGGACTGCAGTACTTGCAATTGGGGGTGAGGTGAGAACAGAGGTTTTCTAGGAGGGGATCTGAGAAATTCAAATGACTTGAGAGGAATTCAAGTGCCACAGCAGGAGCTGGCAAATATAGAACAAGTAACAGCATGATGGAAAAATATGGAATAATACACCACCTTACTCCTTCTGTTTCCAGCTGTCCCTGGTTGTGACCAGCAATGAAACAACCCATGTGACAGCCTGTTCAGCTGCAGGTGGAATTGCTCATGGCTACGCTCCTCATCTACATGCTAAGTGCCAGAGAAACTACATGGTAGCTTCTTGGGAGTAGCAAGGGGAAGAAACTTGAGGATACCCAACATCTGAGGTTATGTCACAGGACAAAATGAGGAGCTTGGGTAGACTAGAAGAAGACGATGTTCCAGTTATTGATTCCCCAAATACACAAGTATTACTTTCTCATTTCTATCTTTGACATGCACAGTAGAGGCTCAAACTAAACCCTTTGTTCTCTTGGGCTCTCTACTGTGTTGGGAGTCTCCAGAAGCAGCAAACACATGGGTGTAAGAGTCTCAGAGGCAGTGGAAGTCTGTGGGAAGGTATCTAGAAGGTTCAGAAAGAGAAAGCAGAGGACTGTGAAACCTGAAGGTAGGAATTGGACTGGAGACTGAAGGCAGCTGCTGTGCTCAGCCCCAGCTAGCTTGATATTGGCTATAGGACCAAAGGCGTGCCTTCTGCCACCCAGATTGCCAAACCTTGGGCTGATCTCTCATCTCTTGTCAGGTTAAGCTAGTTGGCTGTGGTAGCAGAAGCAACATGGAACTTAGCTAGTGGCCAAGTCAGAGAAGAAAACTAAGTTGAACGTCATGTGTCAAATGCCCTCAATAAGTGGAAGTCATCTTTGTAGTTTCCAAAGTGAGCCCTCAAAATGACAGTCCCTCTGACAATGTTGTAAATGACAGTCTGGGCTCTGCTCAGGCTGGACTCTAACTAGGTAAAGTGAAGGATTTCTAGAAGATCAACAAAAGCTGAAAATCAGCATTCCCAGAATCCTTGTGAAAGTGGCTTTATATTTGTCATTTAAAAAGCCATTACTTCCCTTATTCACTGCTACAGCCAACTATCTCTGGCAATGGGGCATCTAGCTCCCTATTAACTCAAACTAACCTGTAACAAATCAAGTCCCATTCTACTTCCCAGGCTCTTCTGACCCAATACTCCAACTCCCAGCGCATTCCAGTTTACAGTGTCCCTTCCACAGCAACCCACCCCCTTAAAACTCCAAAGGCCCGTCCCACCTTGTGCTATTTTTTCTGTCCTTCATCCCTAGATAGCCTTAGTGTTTTGAGTTTCCCCAAATAAACCATTCTTCCTACTTAGGGAGTAGTCCAGGTGGGTGGTTTCACTGCGCCCTTGCTTCCGAGCTGGAGGGTTCAGATGTCTGCAACTCAGCATTAACATTAAATGTAGCCTGCATTTCTTAGCGGGATGTACTTTTAGACACAGAGGTGAGTCCTCAGGCTGAGAAAGTCCCTATGCTGGTTTTGGTTTTCCAGGCCCACCTCTGGAGACTCTAAGGAAAATTTCTAACATCAGACTCTACTTTCCTAGGTTTGAGATGACATAGAAATTGATATTGTATGTCTGGGAGCTTGTGGTTGGGCTTAATACATCAAGATGTGAATCTGCTTCATGGGGACTGAAGGGACTTCCATCGTGTCAATTTATTAATGCTATAACTTTTACCTTTGATGGCACAGAGTTTATAAATATGATTGTTTTCATTAATTTGTGTGGGGCATTAGGCTATGCACAGACAAGCTGGTCTCTAGTCAAGCTGAGATGCTGAACCCCGGGAACCTGGTGGTGATAATTTACCTACATGGGACGAAAGGAGTTCTCTCATGTCTCCTGTCTAAGTTACTGCCCCCCACGGCCCGCACAAGAGAAGCATGGTTAGAAGTCACATAGACAATGTCCCAAGCTTCTGACCTCCAGGCTAAACTCCTTTCCAGTTACCTAGCAACAGGAAAGATAGCAGCATACTTTGAAAGGGGTTGTTTGGCCCCTCCTTGCTCTCTCACTCTCTTGTTCCCTTGTTCCTATGCCTCTCTCCTCCCTCTCTTCTCTCCTCTCTTTGTTCTCTCTTCCTTTCTCTCCCTCTTACTCGCTCGCCTTTCTTCTCTCTCTCCTTTTCCCCTTTGTCTCCTCTTGGCCATGGCCTGTCTCTCTCTCTCTCTCTCTCTCTCTCTCTCTCTNTCTCTCTCTCTCTCTCTCTCTCTCTCTCTCTCTCTCTCTCTCTCTCCCCTACCCTCTCTCTTTCCCTCTGCATTTCTACAATAAAGCTCTAAAACCATAGATTATATCTGTTCGGCTGCGTAGACTCTCATCTGCGTACCGGGTGTAACCTCAGGGCCCCTTTTGGTTTTGGGGGGCTGCCCCCTGTCCACCCCCCGTCGAGTGGGTCAGAGGCTTGGATGCCCACTCGGGGCTGAGTTGAAAGCGTCTGGCAGCCCTCCCACAGGAATTTGTGTCTCACTGTTCAGCTGAGTGAAGAGACCAAGAGGTAGTGTTCTAGTTAGATTTTCTATTGCTGTGATAAGCCAGTCTGACCAAAACCAACTGGAGAGGGAAAGGGTTTATTTGGCTCACTCTTCCAGGCTTACTCACTCAGGGAAGTGAGACCAAGAACTCCAACAGGAACAGGAGGCAGGAGCTGAAGCAAACCAATGAAGGAGTACTGATTTCTGTCTTGCTCTTCTCTGCTTATGCTCCACCAATCTTCCCAGGAGTGGTACCATCTGTAAGTAGGCTGGGCCCCCCACATTAACCCAGGGATTAAGAAAATGCACCACAGGAATGCCCACATGCCAATCCAATGGAGGCAATTTCTCAAATGAGTTTCCCATTCCCAGTGTGTCAAGTTGACAGTGAAGATTAACATCATAAATAGTTTTCTAGAATGTAATTCAAGATGAAAGTAACTGCCTGAGAGGTATAGAGGGCCCACTGAAGAGCTATCTGGATTATCTCATACAGCAAATGCCTCCATTAGCAGGCCAGCTCCTAAACATAACAGCAGCTGCAATAATGTTGGGTTCTGTCATGTGGATGGATGTCTTCCCTGGGATGAAACAGGAGGCAAGGAATTATAGCTCCATTGTTATAGGTTGCCTTGAAATGTGTGTTCATTAAGATGCTGGGGAGAAGGGATCTAAGCTAAATCTCAAACAGCAATTTAATATGCAGGATCTTTAAAGGTTTTTTTGTTTTTTTTTTTCACTAAAGCAATAACAACAAAAAAATACCCCAAAGCAAGTGAAATGAATAAAGTTAAATCCCGACTGCTAGTCTTTCTTAGGATTATAGCAGAATCATTTAGCAAATAACAAGAGTTAAAAGCAGGTTTCTTCTGGGCTCCCTTCTGCTCTCCTATTCACACAGGGGGACCTCTAGTCTGATGTCTGAGTTTAGGTTTTAGGTATGTGCCTGCATTTCTGCCCATGTCTTCTCATCTCCTTTAACTTTTTCCCAATTTGTGATCCTCACATGAACCTCTGAGCAGCATTGCCCCGACCTATGGCTCTAATGCCAATGCTTCCCATGCATGTGCCCGTATCTTCTGATCCTGCCCATGGCTTTCCAGTACCTGCCCTGCCCCCTTTCCAGGCAAACTCACCACTTGTTGTTGTTTACGTGGTTCTTCTAAGGCAAGAGAAGGTTCTTTAAATTAACTATTGCACTTGAGTGGAGCAGCTCCCCTGTCCCTGTCTTTATGAAATGATATCCACACTCCCCACACCCTCCTAGATTTCTGCCATTGTTTTTACTGCTGAGTCAAAAATCAGTCATTTAATCTGAGTGCTTTTTACAACTTATCATTCTGAATCTGAATAACCTTGAGACTGAAAGGAGGGCTATTAGTAATTGTTACATAATAGCAGAGAAAAGCCAGTACTATCAAGGCATGCATTGTATCCTTATCATGGCCATGCTTTTAGCTGCCAATTTGGAACAATCTTCCCCCTGGCGAGGGTTGTATCTGGGGCACTGCTTTTGGAAGTGATAGTTGGATATAACACCCTGACCTGTGAGTGAACTCATGATGTCAGGAAGAGCTTGGTGACTGATGCTCCGTGTCCCCACCCACACAACTTTCAAAAGCGAGGCAACATCATGGACTTGGAATAGTTCAAAGATCCTAATTTTTTTTCCTTTGTCTTTCCCTCAAAAAGCCCATTGAGCTTGCCAGTCATGTGCAAGTTTGTTCCTGTAGTGGGAAGATACCTGGGAGCTGTGACTCAATAGTTCTCATTAAAACAAATGCCAGATCTGCATTCCCATCACCTCTCATCTCCCCAAGAAATGAGCTGAACTCTATACATCAAGTGAAGTGATATTAGTGTATGAGACAGAGGAAATAGTTGGCGATTTAAATATTCCCAGACTATGCAGTGTGTTTGGAGGATGCTGCTGCAAAATGATAAGGATGAAGAGCAATGCTGTGCTAGGAGATAACTAAAGAGAAGAGATTAGTGCTACAAAATGAAGCCTTTTATTTCAAGTCCAGTCTGAAAGCTCTTAGAGCTGTTGCTGAGAGCAGTGAGAAGGTAGAGATGTTACTATGGAAAGACTGGTCTTACAGTGCTTGAGTTCATTCACTAGTTGTATCCTATACTCACATCTCTTTCAGTTTCAGTCTTCCCACCTGAATAATGGGGACAATAATATACACTGATTAGCTTTGTAATGAGGGTCTTCCTGCCTGGTAACTTGTGGCTGCCCAGTGGGAAGTAAAATATTTTAGGAACTTGAATTAAGTAGATATATCCCTCCCTCCCTCCCTCCCTCCCTCCCTCCCTCCCT